>NC_059285.1:26784367-26821383 GCF_017591435.1 Portunus trituberculatus
ATAATAATAATAATAATAATAATAATAATAATAACTTTAATAAAGATGATAATGATAATGATAACAATGATAATAGTATTAGTAATAATAATAATAATAATGTTCAGACATTCAGACAAGTTAATGTGAGAAACACATGTAGGAGGTGAGTTTATTCCCGACTAGTTTCACCTCCCTACACTTGTGTTTCTCTTCACCTCCCCCTCCAGTAATAATAATGATAATAATGATAATGATAATAATAATAATAATAATTATAATGCTAATAAAATAATGATAATAATGATGATAACAACAACAACAACAAATACAATAATAATAATGATAATAATCATGATAATAATAATAATGATAATGATAATAATAATAATAATAACAATAATAATAGTAGTAGTAATAATAATAATAATAATAATAATAATAATAATAATAATAAGAAGAAGAAGACGAAGAAAAGAAGTAGAACGACAACTACAACAGCAACAAAAACAACAATATCAACAACAACTATAATAAGAATGAAATTATTAATATTAATATAAAACAAAAATATTTGCAAAAAAATTAATAATAATGATACTGTTACCATTACTGCAGTACCGTGTTAAGTGACGTTGGCAACAATGGAGTGCCACACTCTTCATTTCCTGGCCAGCTTCAGTACTTCCTCAATCTTTTCTTACCATCTCCTTCATTCCATCTATGTACTTTATCATCTGTCTTCCTCTTGTTCTCTTCCCCTCGATCATCCACAAGAGACAGTCGCCTTCAAGACCCGCAATACATGCTCCAAATACCTAATCTGTCTTCTTTTCACTGTGGTCATCAGCTCCCTCGTCGTACTGTCCATCTGCAGCACATCCTGATTTGTCCTTCTTTCCAGCCACAGGATCCTCATAACTCTTCTGCTGAACCACATCTCCGCTGCCTCTAGTCTCTTCTTCATTTCTTTACTAATCGTCCAGGTTTCACAAACGTACACCATCACTGACCATATCTACTAAGTCTTCAAAACTCTTAGCCGGATCCCAGTCCTTAATTTCCTGCTTGTCAGTATCATTCTCATATATCCAAAAACTACTTTATCCCATTCCAGTTTTTTATCTTATTTCCGCATCACATCTATCTATCTATCTATCTATGTATCATTATTATCATCTATAATGAAAATGATAATGACAATAGTAATAATAATAACGATAATAATAATAATAATAATAATAATAATAATAATAACAATAATAATAATAATGATAATAATAATAACAATAATAAGGGTAATGATGATGATAACAATAATAACAATATTACTGTATTTTTTTTTTTTTTTTTTTTTACATTACAAGGGCACTGGCCAAGGGAAAACAAAGTGTGGGAAAAAAAAAATCCCGCTGGTTGCCAGGCCCTGTTAAGAGGAAAGTAGGAGAAAGAGAAAAAACAAAAAAATCTAAAAGGAGGGTCCAGTTAACGTAAGAGGTGTCTTGACACTCCTCTTTTGAAAGAGTTTAAGTCATAGGCAGTTGGAAATACAGACACAGGTAGAGAGTTCCAGAGTTTACCAGTGTAGGGAATGAAGGAGTGAAGATACTGGTTAACTCTTGCATTAGGAAGATGGACAGAATAGGGATGAGAAGAAGTAGAGAGTCTTGTGCAGCGAGGCCGCAGGAGGGGAAGGCATGCAGTTAGCAAGTTCAGAAGAGCAGACAGCATGAAAACAGCGGTAGAAGACAGATAAAGATGCAACATTGCGGCGGTGACTTAAAGAATCAAGACAGTCAGTTAGAGGAGAAGAGTTGATAAGACGAAAAGCTTTAGATTCCACCTTGTTTAGTAAAGCTGTGTGTGGATCCCCAGACATGAGAGCCATACTCCATACACGGGCGGATAAGGCCCTGTACAGAGCAAGCAGCTGGGAGGGAGAGAAAATGGACGAAGACGCCACAGGACACCTAACTTCTTGGAAGCTGATTTAGCAAGAGTAGAGATGTGAAATTTCCAGTTTAGATTTTTAGTGAAGGATAGACCGAGTGTGTTTAATGTAGAGGAGAGGGAAGTTGAGTGTTATTGAAGAAGAGAGGATAGTTGTCTGGAAGGTTATGTCGAGTAGATAGTTGTAGAAATTGAGTTTTGAGGCATTGAACAAAACCAGGTTTTCTCTGCCCCAATCAGAAACAAGTGAAAGATCAGAAGTTAGGCGTCCTATAGCATCTCGCCTTGAGTCATTTAATTGTTGTTGGGTTGGGCGTCTGTTGAACGCTGTTGAATAATGCAAGGTGGTATCATCAGCATAGGAGTGGATAGGGCATTGAGTCAGATTTAGGAGATCATTGATGAATAATAGAAAGAGAGTGGGTGATAGGACAGAACCCTGTGGAACACCACTGTTGATAGTTTTAGGGAAGAACAGTGACCGTCTACTACAGCAGCAATAGAACGATCGGAAAGGAAACTGGAGATGAAGGTACAGAGAGAAGGATAGAATCCGTAGGAGGGTAGTTTAGAAATTAAAGATTTGTGCCAGACTCTATCGAAGGCTTTCGATATGTCAAGGCCGACAGCAAAGGTTTCACCGAAGTCCCTAAAGAGGATGACCAAGATTCAGTTAGGAAAGTAAGAAGATCACCAGTAGATCTGCCTTTACGGAAACCATACTGGCAATCAGAGAGAAGGTTGTGAGCTGATAGATGCCTCATTATCTTCCTATTAAGGATAGACTCAAAGGCTTTAGAAAGGCAGGAAATCAAAGCTATAGGGCGGTAGTTAGAAGGATTGGAGTGGTCACCTTTTTAGGGACAGGTTGAATGTGAGCAAACTTCCAGCAAGAAGGATAAATAGAAGTAGAGAGACACAGATGAAAGAGTTTGACCAGGCAGTGAGCGAGTTCGGAAGCACAGTTTTGAGAACAACAGGAGGGACTCCATCCGGACCGTAAGCCTTCCGAGAATCAAGGCCAGAGAGGGCCAGGAAAACGTCTTTATAAAGAATTTTAATTTTAGGGATGAAGTAGTCAGAGGGTGGAGGAGTAGGAGGAATATGCCCAGAATCATCCAAAGTTGAGTTGGTAGCAAAGGTTTGAGCGAAGAGTTCAGCTTTAGAAAAGAAGAGACAGCTGTAGAGCCATCTGGATGAAGTAAAGGAGGGAAAGACGAAGAAGTAAAGTTGTTAGAGATATTATTGGCTAGATGCCAGAAATCTCGAGAGGAGTTAGAATTGGAAAGACTTTGACATTTTCTATTGATGAAAGAGTTTTAGTAAGTTGGAGAATAGATTTGGCATGATTACGGGCAGAAATATATAGGGCATGAGTTTCAGCAGTTGGATGGCTACGGAACCGTTTGTGAGCCGCCTCTCTATCATTGACAGCACGAGAACAAGCAGAGTTAAACCAAGGCTTTTTAGCTTTAGGGTTAGAGAAAGTATGAGGAATGTATAGCTCCATGCCAGAGATAATCACCTCTGTTATGCGCTCGGCACAAAGAGAAGGATCTCTGACATGAAAACAATAATCATCCCAAGGGAAATCAGAATAGTACTACCTTAGTTCCTCCCACTTAGCAGAGTTAAAATGCCAGAAGCACCTCCGCTTAGGCGGGTCCTGAGGCTGCACTGGAGTGATAGAACAGGTACCTAAGTTTGTCCATGAAATCCGTAAGCTAGTGAGACTAAGTGTTATACTACTACTACTACGAGAACTAATAGTAGTGATAATACTAATAGAGTCTGTCCACTGTAAAATGGTTCTTGGGTCTCGGTCTGAAGTGGGTGTCAGTTCCTGAGGAAAACCGTAAGCTATCCTTGTGATAAGTGTTATTCACATAAAATCAATTGCATCATCGATGATCTACGACACGTTTTGAACCAAGGAGCCACTTTAGAAAAAACAGACTATAGTAGTAGAACTACTACCACTACTACTACTACTACTACTACTACTACTACAACTACTACTACTACTACTACTACTACTACTACTACACTTACGACTACTACTACTACTACAACTACTACTACAACTACTACTAGTAGTAGTAGTAGTAGTAGTAACTACTACTAGTAGTAGTGGTAGTAGAAGTGCTTCTTTTTTATGTAAGAAGGAAAAACTAGCCAACGGGACAAAACTAAAAAAAAAAAAAAAAATGGCCCAGTCAGTCGTTAATCCCCTGGCAGATCCGAAAGGGTTAGCCAAAACACAGGGATATATGCCTTAAAACCTCCATCTTAAATGAAGTCATAGGAAGTTTGATGAAATACAGACAGAGGCAGGGAGATCAAGAGTTACCATAGAAAGGTATGAATAACTGAGAGTACAGTATTCGGTCGCTATTTCGCGGTTCGAGTTTTGCGGCCTAACTGTTTCGCGGGTTTTATATATGGTTACGTTTTGCGGATTTTTCGCTATATCACGGGATCCGCGGCGTCACTTACAAATACTGTTCGTACAATAATACGGTAAGTTGGTATGTAATAACGACGACAATGTACATTACTATGCACGTACAGTACTGTACATGTATTTTTCGTATACATATACAGTACCGTACGCTTATGTTTAGCCTAGAAAAATGTTTATAAGATTGTAGGGAAGGGTAATACAGTAGAGGGAACAGTTGATAAGAGTGTGGGAAAGGTTTATTCAGTGGCAGGAAGGATTGATAATAGTGTGGGGAGGTTTAAAAGATTTAAAATGTTAGGTATATAGCAAAGTATGTAATAGCGTCCCTACCACCTTTCGTGGGTGGTTACAGAACACTTCCTCCGCAATAAACGAGGGAACACATGTACTGTTTAACTTTTGCATTAGGGAGTTGGACAGAATAAGGATGAGATGAAGAAGAATGCCTTTTGCAACAAGGCCGTAGGAGGAGTAGGAGGGCAAGAATACAGTTAGCAAGATCAGAAGAGCAGTTAGCATGAAAATCACGGTAGAAGATAGTAAGAAAGGCAACATTGCGGCGGTGAGAAAGAGGCTGAAGACAGTCAGTCAGAGGAGGGGAGATGATGAGACGAGAAGCTTTTGATTCCACCCTGTCTAACAGAACTTTGTGAGGGGAACCGCATGCTAGGAGTACTCCATACGTGGGGGGATGAGGCCCTTGTATACAGAGTTAGCAGTTGGGAGGGTGAGAGAACGCTTAACTTCATAGAAGCTGTTTTAGCAGAAGAGATGTAAAGTTTCCAGTTAAGATTACGAGTTAAGGACAGGCTGAGGATATTCACCATAGAAGAGGGGGACAGTTGAGTGTCATTGAAGAGGAGGGGATAGTTGTCTTGAAGATTGTATCAAGTTAATAAATGAAGGAATTATGCTTTTGAGGAATTGAACACTGCTAAGTTTTCTCAGCCCCAATCAGAAATTTTAAAAAGATCTTAAGTCAGGCGTCCCGTGGTGTCTCTGTGTGGTCTGTTAACTTCCTGAAGGGTTGGTCGTTTCTGAAAAGATATGGAAAGGTGTAGGGTGGTATCATCAGCATAAGAGTCGATTGGGCAAGAAATTTGGTCTAGAAGTTCATTGATGAATAATAGGAAAAGTAAATGACAGGACAGAACCCTGAGGAACACCACTGTTAATAGATTTAGGAGAACAACAGTGGTTGTCTACCACAGCAGGAATAGAACGGTTGGAAAGAAAACTTAAGATAAATTTGCAGAGAAGGATAGGAACCGTAGGAGGGCAGTTTAGAAATTAAAGCTTTGTGCCAGACTCTATCAAAAGCATTTGATATGTCTAACGTGGCAAAAAAAAGTTTTATCGAAATCTCTAAAAGAGGAAAACCAAGACTCAGTAAGGAAAGCCAGAAGATCACCAGTTGAGCGACCCTGATGGAAACTATACTGGCGATCAGATAGAAAAGCAGGGGTTCTCAACCTGGGGTTCGCGAACCCCCAGGGGTTCAAAACCAGATTTCAAGGGGTACTTAGATGGCTGACGAAAAAAAAAAATTTAGATAGTTACATCTGCTCAGAGAGAGAGAGAGAGAGAGAGAGAGAGAGAGAGAGAGAGAGAGAGAGAGAGTGTGTGTGTGTGTGTGTGTGTGTGTGTGTGTGACGGAGGGGCGCGCCATATCGTGTCGGTTTAATTTCAAACAGCAACGTGAGTGAGGGTGGGGGACGGTTACGTGGACACTGGACAGTCAGCTCACTCAGCTAGCCAACAGACACTGATGCACATCGTAGTTGTTGCTCCTGTCTCCAACGCCTTTTGTTTGCTTAAATGAGGTTAGTTCGTGTTTTTTTTTTTTTATTCTGTATTGAATATTCTTTTATCATTGGCAATATTATACATGCATTTCACAGTATACTCGTACGTGTATATAGCTTTGGTTATAAAAAAGTTCCTCTTCTACAATTCCAGATATCGTTATGGCCTCATCAGCGAAGAAACGGCAGTATGATGAAAGCTACATTCAGTATGGATTCACTGCTATCAACAAAAGTGGGATTGAATTTCCACAGTGTATTATGCCACAAAGTTTTGTCACTGGAGTGCATGAAGCCTAGCTTTCTCAAACGCCATCTAAACAGCTGTCATCCAAGTTTTATAAGCAAGAATGCTGCTTTCTTCAAGCAAAAGGAAGAGGGATTGAAGCGAGCACGCTTCGATCGTTCGGGACATTTCAGGCAACAAAATGAAGCTGGTTTGCGTGCATCCTACATGGTATCACTGAGAATTGCACAAGAAAAGAAACCTCACAACATTGCAGAAAAGTTGATAGTTCCTTGCTGCAAAGATATAATACGTTGTGTTATTGGTTGTGATGCTGAGCAGAAGGTCACATCAGTACCTCTCTCAAATGATACTGTTCATCGACGAATAGTAGATATGTCTGAGGATGTCAAACAACAAGTAATTGCTGAATTAAAGGAAGCCTCTTTAGGAAAATTTGCAATCCAGCTTGACGAGTCGACTGACGTGGCTGCTTGTGCACAACTCCTGGTGTTTGTGCGATACGTCACTGGTCAAGATTTCAAGGAAGAGTTTTTGTTCTGTCATACCTTGAATACGACTACTAGAGGTGAAGACATTTTCAATGAAGTCTCATTGTTTTTTGAGAAAGAAGGACTGTCTTGGAATAATGTATGTGCATGCACAACTGACGGAGCACCAGCAATGCTTGGTCGTCGATCAGGATTTCGAGGAAGAGTGAATCAGGTGAATCCTGAAACCAAGCATCTTCATTGCATGCTTCATAGATATGCCCTGGCATCCAAAACTCTCCCACCTGATTTAAAATTAGTCCTGGATGATGTTGTGCACATGGTAAATGCCATCAAGTCAAGCGCCCTAAATACAAGACTGTTTTCCCTTCTGTGCCAAGAGTTTGGAAGTGATGAAGAAGTGTTGCTCCTTCACACTGAGGTTCGCTGGCTGTCGAGGGGGAATGTGGTATCAAGAGTAGAATCACTAAAGGAGGAGCTCACTGAATTCTTCAAATGTGACAACAAGGCAAAGTCACTTGAGTTCACCAAGAAATTGTCAGACAGCCAGTGGCTTCAGAAGCTGGCCTACCTGAGTGACATATTCTTACGCCTCAACTCATTTAACTTATCCCTCCAAGGCCGTTTTGCCACAGTGAGTGATTTCATGGACAAACTTAGGTCACTGACCATGAAGCTGGAGCTTTGGGAAGGGAAGGTCAAAGATGGAAATCTTAGCATGTTTGAACACCTTGGTGAGGCACTTGATAAAAGTCAAAACACTGGAAAACAAGATGTGATGCAACTTGTGCAATCACATCTAGCTTCTCTGCGGATGGAGCTGCAGTCTTACTTCCCGAATTGAGTGAATTGGAATCAAAATTGATTAGAAACCCTTTCATTGTGAATGTGCACCTTCTCCCAGATAACATGCAAGAGGAGTTCTTAGAGTTGGTGAACGACTCTGTTGCAAAAGATGCATTTGAAACACTTTCCCTAACCAAATTCTGGGCTAAAATGAGTGAGATTTACCCTGTTGTATCTAAAGTAGTTCTGAACTCTTTGTTGATGTTCCTAGTACTTATCTGTGTGAGCAAGGATTTTCAACGCTGTTGAACATGAAAACCAAACATCGATCACGGCTTAATGTGGAACATGACCTACGATTGTGCCTGTCTAATACTGCTCCTCGAATTGAGAAACTTGTTTGTAACAGACAGGCACAGCCTTCACACTGAAGTTCAGTAATGGTTGATAAAGGAAATATTGTTTCATTTCTGCATGTGTAGTATCACTGTAAAATACTTGGAATATTCATGTTTCATCTCAATAAAGTAATAAAAATTTGAATAATTTCATAATATCCTATGTTGTACCATTGTACATTGAGTTAGTTACTAAATTACCATTTTGTTCGATGTCAGATTACCGGGGGGTACTGGTAAATGGTCTTATATCTCAGGGGGTACTTGACGGGAAAAAGGTTGAGAACCCCTGCTATAGGGCGATAGTTTGAGGGATTAGAACGATCACCCTTTTAGGAACAGGCTGAATGTAGGCAAACCTCCAGTATGAAGGAAAGGAAGAAGTTGATAGACATAGTTGAAAGAGTTTGGCCAGGTAAGATGCAAGCACGGAAGCACAGTTTTTGAGAACAATAGGAGGGACCCCATCAGGTCCATAAGCCTTCCGTGGGCATGGAAAACATAATTACGAAGAACCTTAATTTAAGGTATGAAATAGTCAAAGAGATGAGGAATCATCCAAGGTGAAGTTGTTACCAAAGGCTTGAGAGAAAAGTTTAGCTTTAGAGAAACATAAAATGGCAGTGGTGTCATCAAGAAGAAATAAAGGAGAGAAAGATGAAGAAGTACAGTTATTGTAGATGTTTTTGGCCAGATACTATAAGTCTTGAAGGGAAATGGAGTTTGAAAGATTTTGACATTTTCTACTTATGAAAGAATGTTTGGCAAGTTGAAGAACAGACTTGGCATGATTCCGGGCAGAAATATAAAGTGATTGAGACTCAGGAGATGGAAGGCTCAAGTACCTTTTTTGGGCAACCTCTCTATTATGCATAACATGGGAACAGGCTGCATTAAACCAAGGTTTAGAAGGTTTATGTTGAATAAAAGAATGAGAAATGTACGCCTCCATGCCAGAAATAATCACCTCTGTTATGCTTTTACCCACAGAGATGGATTTCTGACACAGAAAAAGTAGTACCTCCTCAGGTCCCTCCCAACTGGCAGAGGTGTAACGCCAGAGGCACCTCCACTTTGTGGGGTCCTGAGGAAGGATTGGAGAAATACGGCAAGATACAGAAATGAGATTATGATTGAAGGAGCCCAACGGAAAAGATAGGCTAACAACATAAACAGAAGTCTTTGGAGTTAGGAAAAAATTAAGAATGTTATGCGTATCTCCAAGACAGTCAGAAATATGAGTAGGGTGTTGCACCAGTTTCTTTAGGTCATATAGAACAGCAAAGCTGAAAACTAGTTCACCAGGATGGTCAGTAACGGGAGAGGAAAGCCAAAGCTGGTAGTGAACATTGAAATCTCCAAGTATGGAGATATCCGGAAAAGGATAGAGAGACAGAATGTGCTCCACTTTAGAAGTTAAATAGTTAAACTGTTTACCATAGTTAGGGGAGTTAGGGGAGAGATAAGACAGCACAGATGAATTTAGTTAGAGAGTGACTATTGATTCGAAGTTAGACGGTAGAAAACTCAAAAGATTCAAGAGCGTGGGCACAAGAGCAAGTCAAGTCGTTGTGCACTTAAACGGAACATCCAGGTTTAGATAAAAAAAATGAGGATAAAGTAGAGGGAACAGAGAAGGGACTATTGTCAGTTGCTTGAGACAGCTGTGTTTCGGTAACAGAAAGATCAGGTTTAGTAGAAAAGAAGTGGTATTCTACAGATTGAAAATTAGATCTAAGAATGCGAATGTTGCAGAAGTTAATGAAGAAAAAGTTGAGAGAGGTGTCAAGACATTTTGGTTCGCTACCAAAAGAGCAGTCCGACCTTGGGATATTTATGGTCCCTATGCTAACAGCTATTCATTAAACACTTGCGGATTTCGTACGTACAGTACCTCAAAAGTTAAGTACTCTCTAGGGGTCCGTAAGGTTTCGTAACCCGGATCTATGAGCTCCTTTTCTCCACTACACAGACGATGCCAGAATTAGAAGAAGAAGTAGATTGAAATACAGGACTACAAGTGACATTAGCACATGACAGTGGCCTAAGAACATTGAAAGTCTCTATATATGAAAATCCAATGTACTAGCACATGATAGTGCTCTGAAAAGGAAAGAAGAAGAGTGAAATATGAAGGCTTATTGCAAGTGACAGCATCACATGACAGTGTGATAAGGAGGGAAGGTGATTGAGATATATGTACTGCTGCAGTGAATGTAGGAAGATGCTTAATGATAGTGGAAATATTTTTTGGGGGGTGACTTTTAGGTGAAAATGTGTACAGTGTAAAGGAGTGATCTGGGAGGTGTGAGTGCCTGGCAGTGATGTTCTGTGGTGAAAAATGACACGAGAGAGAGAGAGAGAGAGAGAGAGAGAGAGAGAGAGAGAGAGAGAGAGAGAGAGAGAGAGAGAGAGAGAGAGAGATTGATTGATTGATTTATTGACAAACTCATACACAAAATTGACATTTTACACTTGAGGTGTGAGTGCCTGGCAGTGATGTTCTGTGGTGAAAAATGAGAGAGAGAGAGAGAGAGAGAGAGAGAGAGAGAGAGAGAGAGAGAGAGAGAGAGAGAGAGAGAGAGAGAGAGAGAGAGAGAGAGAGAGAGAGAGAGAGAGAGAGAGAGAGAGAGAGAGAGATTGATTGATTGATTGATTGACAAACTCATACACAAAATTGACATTTTACACTTGTAACTTACAAATATTTGTCCATTTTTTTTTTCTACCACTTATATTACATAAACAAACTCTCGAATATTATCACGGTCCTTATTTATATAAATGTAACACTTCATGTATATATTCGCATAAGTTGCGTTCCCTTCCACCAGAGCCCATTAAGTTATAAAAACTGGAAAAATCTAACATATCATACTTCTGCCTCAATTGTCCAGAAAGTGTAGAATGCAACAACACATGTGCTTCACTTTGAATGACATTGTCTGGACATGAACACAGTCGAGTTCTTTTGGTATTGCATTCCTTCTCCCAGTTTCAATTTTTAGATCAGGGATAAAATCCTTAAAAGTATAAACTGAATGGACCAAAAGGTCTGGGTTAAGTTCTGTTCTATATGACACATATTTTGAGGCCGTGAGGGGCCTGTGCTGGTAAAATGCCTGACTCAATCATGCAAATATCAGGACTGGTGAACTTTCTTACTCCTAGCAAACACTTGATAGCTCTATTGTACAAAGCAATGATTTTCCTTGGATGTGTCATAAACCATGTCTCCGAATTATACAACAAAGAAGCTGTCACTACTGCATCAAATACTTTGCGTTTATATACATAAGGTATGTTGGTATTTGCCGCATAAAATATTGCAAACTTATTTAGTTGTATTTCCCCTGAAGTTTCGTGGAGACTTAACACAGTGTTGGCTTTCGCATCATCCGTAAACCACGCTCCCAAATACAGATACTTAAGTGTATAGTCAATCTTTAACTCCTCCATCTGTAAGCAATGTCTATCCTCAACCGTACCACAAATTACCATAAATTTTGTTTTCTTTTCATTTAGCACCATTCCATATTCACGACAATACTCCAATACCACATTCAATTTCCTAAGGCACATCTCCCTTGACGTGGCTAGTAACACCATATCATCCATAAGTAGCAATGTATGTAGATCTCCAAGGAAACCATCCTCACCCACTCTCCTCTTAAGCATTCTAACAAGCTGGTCAATGTACACGGTAAAAAGCAAACAACTAGACGGGGCCCCCTGACGCACTCCCGCTGTGGCTTCTATGGTTGCAGAGCGCAGCACACCTCTGGTGCATGCGTACATCTTCTGTAAGGCACTCAACATTACTTTACCACAGCCAAGCGACCTTAAAACTTGAATCAGTTTTCCCCGTGGAACCCTATCATACGCTTTGCTGAAATCAATGAAAAGAACATACAATTTACATTTCTTAACATTCGCAAAGTCGTATAATAATCTTAGAGTCATAATCTGGTCAATACAGCTGCGTCCCTGTTGGGCGCCAGCTTGGCATTTGTCAATATTAACCCATAACTTTAGCCTCTTCAAGAGCAACATATCATATAATTTTGCCAAAGTGTTCATAATAGAAATCCCCCTGTAGTTGCCACAATCTAACCTATCCATACCACCTTTGAACAGAACAAAAAACTTATTATAACACCATGAAATAGGATAACATACATTCATAAAAATTACATTAAACAAATGTAAAAGAACAAAAACCAGTTGACAGGCAAAGCCCTGACGAGACCCGGACATAAACCCACAAAACTCTTATTAGTATTTACATCCTTTAAAACAACATCCAATTCCTGTGGTGTAAAAGGATCATCTAGGACTGGCACAGTAATAGCAAGTTCATCAGTCTGTGAGTCATTCTGTGTTTGTTGTTCCGGGTTTAGTAAGTTCTCAAAGTGAGCTCTGAACCGTTCATCTTCTGGCTGCAAGTGTTCTTTCACTTCCACAGTTCCTGACCAACCAATAGCTTTCCAAATCATTTTGAGTCACCCGTATTGAGTAGTCTTTCCCAGCGCGGCTGTGCGACGTCCCACATCACACGTTGCTCTTCGCGTTTCCTACACTGCCGGGCCACTCTATCTATCACATCACAGCCTGTCACCAAGACATCCATAATGTTTTGCTCGCCAACACCGTCAGGCTGTGGGGGACTAATATTTTCTAGAGTATCTCTGAATTGGTTAATTTCGATCGTATCGTATCTTGGGCTTCTACGCATAGTATCGTGTTCACTGTGCCTGCGATAGTACGATTCTCCCAAGCTTCGAGACCGTTCGAGCAGCATAGTAGGCGTCATTAAACCTCGTCCCTGTGTTGCGACAGTTACACACAGCGGAGCATGATCAGAACCTTTTATACATTGGTTCACTTCTATTTTCTTTATCATTTCTGCACAGAACGCCTTCGTTACACACAAATCAATTTCTGACACCCATATCGAGCCTCGTCTGAATGACAAATTACCTCCTAATACACAATCTTTTTGCTTCAGATGATTTGCCACCACCATGTTATTATCGCTACACAAATTCATCACCATTCTACCATGTCCATTCACTACCATATCTTTCACACCTTCATACTCATAAGCACTCGCGTCATCATGGGCGATCACTGGACAGCCCACGCGCGCATTTAAGTCACCCAGGACAATTACACCCTGCTCGTTAGAACACTTCATACTCAGTGAGTGAAAAGGTGAGGCATCACAGTACAACGAGTCTTCAGGTGGGATATACACTCCTCCTAACCTTACACCCGTACACACTGACAATTCTAACCATATTGCGTCATCATCTTCCATGTCTACCCTTGTCACATAAGGCATTAGTGCACATTTAATCAGCATTATCACCCCACCTCTTTGATGCCCTTTCTTTGACTTGCTGTAGTAGAATTGAAAGCCAGGTACACTTTTTTGGTGAACACTCCTTGCCTCTAAAATCCAAACAACATCAAATTGTAACAAAAATTTAAGATAGCCTTATCTTGCAGTTTTTCTTTTATGCCACAAACATTCCATGAACACAGTTCTAAACTTCTCATTTGTTGCGGCTTACTTAGAAAAAATATGGAGTGAACTTCTCAATCACATTACCATCTCTCAACAAAACGCGCCTTTTCCAGTCATACTTGATCTCAACACCAACATTTTCCGGCTTTTCCTTTTCTTCCCTCTCCGCGTCCTTAGTCTGGCCGTCTCCTTCCTTATGGCGGGATGAACGTCCTTCCTTACGTACACGGTCGAGAGGGGTCCAGTTGCTGACTTCAGATTCTTGGCCTTTTTCAGGATTTCATTCCTATGATATCCATTATCCACCACGATGAGAACTGGTCGCTTCTTATTGTTGTTGTCTGGTTTTCCCAGGCGTCTTACTTCCCAGGTTTCGGGGTCAGAGGTCAGCTGGTGACCCATTGCGTCCATCACCTTGCGTACCTTTTCCGCGTCTGAGTTACCAATTGCATCATTCTCTTCTGGAAGCCCAGTAATGACGATGTTCCTTTGTCTTTCTCTGTTGTCCAATTTTTCCAGAAATAACTGCTGTTGGCTTATTATCTTATAGGCATCATCTAATTTTTGGGATAACTGGTCCACTTCCTTCTTTATATTTGCCATGTTCTTTAGTTCTTCTTTGACGCTTCTGATCTCTTGCAACAGTACATCATTAGAAGCCTGTGCTTGAGTATCTGCAGAAATCAGCGTTGAAAGGGCTTTCTTTAGCTGCGGGTTCGTCATCTTGCTGATCTCTCCAGATGCTAACGCCCTGACAACATTTGCATCATCAAAATTGGCCATGGTTAGTAAAGATCAGCAGAAATAGATTGGCGTATCAGTAATAGCTTGTTCAACTCTCAATAATGGGTGGTTGGGGGTAACGATACAGTGAGGTGTAACAAGTGAAGGATGGATTACGGTCGTTCCGTATAGGCCGTTCTGCGCATGCGCGAGCTCTGGCCAGACCGTGCGAGAGAGGGGGTGTAGGAGAAACTAAATCAGTTTTAACCTTTTTTCTCTGTATTCCTTACACTTTTCTCTCTCTTTCTTCACTAAATCACTTCACCACACCTTTATACACCTCACATATCACTTATAGGCTCACTGCACTGGCATTTCTTCCAAAAAATGGGTCGAGAACCAGGACCATCCTCCACTGTGTTTACACCTTCCACCTTCCAGAGAGAGAGAGAGAGAGAGAGAGAGTGCTTGACAGTGAAAGTGCAATGTAATAATGGCCTTTATTTCACTTGTATACATGTAATAATGTTTAGTAGTGACTGCTTTCCATCTTTTAAACTTATCAACAATAATGAAGCAATAAATATATGTTTCATAATTTGTAAATCATGATTTCCACCATTAATGGACCGAGTTGGTACACACAGTGGTCCAAGTTGGTATAGGTGAGTCAATTTGACAATGGGGAAATTTGGGAATGGGCTGAGTTGCCCTGTAACCCTCTCTTGGGCTCCATTGACACTGCGGTCTCTTGTATCATGTGATTATGACGCATTATTTGTTTTTACTATCTATTGATTGGTTAATGTCGTCCAAGGAAAAAACGCTGCTATTGGCTGAAGGAAAAAAATGCAGTCATGCACTAATGCCATCTAGTGGAGATTAACGCCAGAAAAGGGAAACCGAGCTTAAGAGAAAGTATCCAAGATAAATAAATAAAAAAAAAAAAAAATAGAGAATCGCTATATGGGTATTTCGTATGAACTTCTTATCTTTTTTTTTCTAAGCAATGCTTAAGTAGGGAACGTTAGTGAGCCCTTGTTCAACAAAAGTTTCAACAGTGCTACATCTTTGTTATCAAATTGCGTAATTTCACCGTGAAACACACAATAAGTGACGAGAAAACGAGATGATGGACATATACCAGCAAATTGTGTCTGTCCACAAAATTAGTATCACAAATTACTGCTTCATTGACACTACTACCATCCTCACTGTTACAGCAGCTGCTACTACAATTACTACTACTACTACTGCTGCTACTACTGCTACTGCTAATATAAAAGTGATTTAAAGTAACACCGACCTATTAGTAGAAAAACCTGAACAAAAATAAAATTTTAGACCTAAGAAAGTGCACACTGTGCCCTAAAGGAAATGACACACAACGTGGTCCTCCTATGGTATATGCATAAATCCTCAACTCAGAAAGTGAATATTATATTTTGCACTTCAAAATTTTTGAAGACCTAGGTCGGAGTTGCTCTACTGCAGGGAAACATCGTCCAAGGAATGAGGAAATACGGACCCTTATTTTTTAAGCTCATTAAACAAAAGATCACTGTTGTTTCTTTGCCTGAAATCAACATATATGATCTTAGTCATCCCCCATCATCATTAAGTGATGAAATGTAACATAAGCAAATAAAAAAATCAATATTTATTTAACAAGACCATCTTAACACTGGCAAACAAAAATCATACTATAAAAATCCTTAAAAATGAATTGTCTAAACTTTTAACATCTTAGAGTACAACTGAACAATTTATAGCATAATTACATACAGAGGGAATTCAAGACATGAAACTATATGCAAATTGGTACCTTAGCCTGCAGGCTACTTCAGTATTGAAGAGAGTAGAAAAAAAAAAAAAAGATTACGTCTGCTGCAGCGATTTGTGGAATGCCAGTAGTCGCCAGACCTTAGCCAAAATAGATATACACTGTTGCCAATCAAGCAACTGTACTGATGACGAGGTCGCTGTGCGACTGATACAGGATAACCTAGACGGGCCCTGGTGGCCCTTTGTTATCCTTTTATTTATGTTATGTTAAGCAAAAGAAAGCTTTCTTCTCTCTCCCTCTCTCTCTCTCTCTCTCTCTCTCTCTCTCTCTCTCTCTCTCTCTCTCTCTCTCTCTCTCTCTATATATATATATATATATATATATATATATATAAATTATAAAAAACAAGCAATAAAAGTAAGAGAGAGAGAGAGAGAGAGAGAGAGAGAGAGAGAGAGAGAGAGAGAGAGATTCCACTTGATTAACAACTTTATCTGGCTAAGGTCTGGCGACTACCGGCATCCTACAAATTACGGCAGCAAATGGGATCTATTCTCTTCAGTATTGCTTACTACACTACTATAAGTGCATGTTGGTGGTTACCAGGACACTAGGGCTGGGCGGCAACCGAGTCCAGAATCGAGTCCGAGGATTCCGCCGCGGCCGACTAGGAACCGAGTCCAAAGTCTGGGAACCGAGTCCAAGCGTTTTTTTTTTTTTATTTGTGCGGTGCCTCCTTATATCAAAACATAAGAGAATATGTTTAAGAAGTAATTATGAAATGAAATAAGTTTAATAAAGTACTGGTAAAATGAAGTAGAACGTATTGAAATTGGATGAATCGTACCCCTGCACGAATATTAAAGAATTTGCATTTCGCTCAAGCTGGCCAATATATATATATATATATATATATATATATATATATATATATATATATATATATATATATATATATATATATATATATATATATATATATATATATATATATATATATATATATATATATATATATATATATATATATATATATATAGTTAGTTAGGTGCCACAGGGCTCAGGTTTAGGGCCATTATTATTTCTAATATATATCAACGACTTGGATAGTGGAATTAATAGTGATATCAGTAAATTTGCGGACGACACAAAGATAGGTAGATTAACTAGGTCCGATTCGGATGCCAAGGCTTTGCAGGCTGACTTGGATAGGATGAAAGAATGGACAGATAGATGACTAATGCAGTTCAATGTTAACGCCGTGGTACAGTGAAACCATGCGTACTTTGGGGTCCGAGGGGTCTCCAAGCGCACGGGTTCGAATCCTGTCCACGGTCCGAGTGTAGGTTAGGCTTCCTCACTCGGGGCAACGGTTTCCTAGCGGGTGGGCCTTGAGATAGGAGGTACCCCCAAAAAGTATCCCCTTTAGCCCATAAACTCCCGTGAAAAGCCCACATGGTATAAATAAAAAAAAGTGCAGGGTGCTGAGCGTGGGTAGAGTTAATCCAAGTAATAGGTACACAATAGATAACGTGGCACTAGGAAGTTCCAAGTATGAGAAAGATTCAGGAGTCATAGTTAGCTCTGATCTCGGTACAAGGAAGCAATGTATTGAGGCCAGAAATAAAGCGAATAGGTTTCATTTTTAGAAGTGTTAAAAGCAGGAGTCCCGAAGTAATATTAAAATTATACTTGGCGCTGGTCAGGCCACATCTTGACTATGCGGTACAATTCTGGTCCCCACATTACAGGAAGGACATAGCTCTGTTGGAGTCAGTGCAAAGGAGGATGACTAAAAAGATACAGGGAATGAGGGATATTCCCTATGACGAGAGACTGAAAAAACTTAATCTGCATTCCTTAGAGAGAATTAGGTTAAGAGGAGACCTGATAGAAGTATTCAAGTGGTATAAGGGTTTTAACAGAGGGGACATGAATGTAGTTCTTAGGATCAGTAGCGGGGACAGAACCAGAAATAATGGGTTTAAACTTAAAAATTTCAGGTTTAGGAAAGAAATAGGAAAAAACTGGTTTTCAAACAGATTGGTTGATGAGTGGAACGGTCTCAGTGGTCATGTAGTCGGGGCTGAGTCAATAGGGAGCTTTAAAAGAAGGTTACATAAATTCATGGATGGGGAAGATAGATGGAATTAGGTAGATTAAGCACACTGGGACTGCTTCGTATAGGCCTGGCGGCCTCTTTTCTTATGTTCTTATGTTAAATCACGTACTTACCAAACTTGCGCAGTAACCTAACTTTTTTTCAAGCAAACACAGTGACAAAATTAGCTTTGCTTTTATCAGCTATGGCACCCAAGAGAAACTGAACTGTTCCTGTGTGGAGCTATGTGGAGCAGACATCTTCTGACGCTGTCACATGCTTGGTGTGCAAAAATGCAGTAAAGTTTTGTGGTTGTACTTCTAATATGTTGAAATATCTCTGCATGAGACATCTTATAGAATATGCCGAGCTAAAGGAGGGCAGTGAATGTGACGTGTCTGAAAATGTTGCCAGTCCGTCTACTTCAGCTCAGCCCTATACGTAGTTGGTGTGGTGGCTACAGGAACAGTAATCACGGCGGTAGTTGGAGTGATGGCTGCAAGAACACTAGTCACGGCAGTAGTTGGAGCAGCGGTTACAGGAACAGTAGTCACTACAAGCGAGGTAGTGACATTCGCCGCAGCAGGTGCATTTGCCGTAAGACCGGTGACTTCAAGTTGTTAGGCTGAGTGTTGATAAGGAAGCAGGTGAGCAGGTTGGAGACGGCTCGTCTTAGACGGGCGTCACCTGGGCTTACAACATCCGTAGCAATGCCATGAAACGCTCGTTGTCGTCCCTGCATCTCGCATCCTCTGCTTTCCTCCTTGACTCTTCTGCTCGTTGCCTTTTTTTCGTTCTCTCGTCTTCTGACAAACGTGATTCATCCAGGTACTTGATAAGGTTAAGAACATTGCTGTCCTTACATGTGGGAGGAAGTGAGTGGGGTGAAGCGAGGAGTGGGGCAGATGGGGGATGAGTCGCACTGGCTGCACGGGTGAGCCACCCAGCGTCCCTCGTGGACTGGCTTGGTCGTCTGAAGACAGACTCCATATTTATCTTCCTGCTGTTGTTCGGTGTCGCTGCACTTGGTCGAGGAAGCGGATCCAGCATGGCAATCTATGAGCATCCGTGAAAAGGCAGGAAGCATCCTCACAAGCAAGAGAAAAACCCGTGAGAATTTGGGTTTTGTACAAAGAGGGTGCGCGCAAGTCTGTTTGTGTTTGCGTATGGCAGTATCTGGCATATTCCTCCTCAGGCGTTCTCTGGGCCGCGCCGCTCGTTGGACGATAAGGATAAGGATGCAATGCACTGAGCTCTGGCTCCTGCCAAGGTTGTAACGTCCCTTGTCAGCGGCGTGGAGAGACACAAGAGCAAAAAATCGCTGCATACAACACTAGGCACTGCACACACAACACTGGGCACTGCAAACACAGCACTAGGCACTGAATGCACTGTTACAAAGATTACTGTAGCTCTGTAGATCCCGGGAAAGGACGTGAGGAGACAACGGAGTCTTGGTTGTGGCGGTGGTAGTGATGTAGGTGCGAACGACTTAACTTGCTCTCGTGCCCACGCTCTTGAATCTTCCCAGTTTTCCACCATCTAGCTTCGACTCAATAGTCACTCTCTAACTAAATTTATCTGTGCTGTCTATTTCTCCCGTAGCTCCTCTGAATATAGTAAATTCTTTGGCTATTTAACTTCCAGAGTGGAGCACATTCTGTCCATTTATCCTTTCGCGGAGACCTCCATTCATGGAGATTTCAGTGTTCACCACCAGCTTCGGCTTTCCTCTCCCTTCACTGACCATCCTAGAGCAACTGGTACAACACCCTACTCGTATTACTTACCGTCTTAGAGACACCCCCAACATTCTTGATCTCTTCCTTTCCTCTAATCCTTCTGCTTATGCCGTTACCATATCATCTCCAACGGGCTACTCAGATCACAATCTCATTTCTGTATCTTGTCCTATTTCTCCAATCCCTCCTCAGGACCCCCAAAGCAGAGGTACCTCTGGAGTTTTGACTCTGCTTGTTGGGAGTACCTGAGGTGATATTATGCTGATTTTCCATGGAATGAATACCGTTTACGTGTCAGAAACCCATCTCTTTGTGCTGAACGCATAACAGAGGTGATAGTGTCTGGCATGGAGGCGTACATTCCTCATTCTATCTCTCAACCTAAACCTTCTAAACCTTGGTTTAACACAGCTTGTTCTCGTGCTATACATGATAGAGAGGTTGCCGACTAAAGGTACTTGACCCTTCCATCTCCTAAATCTCAAGCACTTTGTAGCTATTTCTGCCAAGTCTGTTCTTTAACTTGCCAAATTCATAAAAAGAAAATGTCAAAATCTTTCAAACTCAAATTCCCCTCGAGACTTCTGGCATCTGGTGAAAAACATCTCCAATAAACACTTCTTCATCTTTCCTTCCATTATTTCTTCCTAATGCCACCACTGCCATATCTTCTGTCTCTGAAGCTGAACTCTTCTCTCAGACCTTTGCTAAAAACTCCACCTTGGATGAATTTGGGCTTGTCCCTCCCTCTCCTCCTCTCTCCGACCATTTCATGGCTCCATTCAAAATTCTTCGTAATGATGTTTTCTATGCCCTTGCTGGCCTAAACCCTCGGAAGGCTTATGAAGTTTGCTTACATTCAGCCTGTTCCTGAAAAAGGGGGACCGTTCTAATCCCTCGAACTACCGTCCTATAGCTTAATCTCATGCTTGTCAATAGGAAAATTCTTAAACATCTGTCACTTCACATTCTAATATCTGATTGCCAGTATGGCTTCCAGCCATACTGGCTTTTCTGTCTTTCTTTCTGAGTCTTGGTTATCGTCTTTTAGAGATTTCTGTGAAACTTTTGTTGTCACATTAGACACATCTAAAGCTTTTGATAGAGTCTGGCACAAAGCTTGGATTTCAAAACTACCCTCCTAGGGTTTCTATCCTTCTCTGCAACTGTATTTCAAGTTTCCTTTCCGACCGTTCTGTTGCTGCTGTGGTAGACGGCCGCTGTTCTCCTAAAACTATTAAGAGTGGTATTCCTCAGCGTGCTGTCCTATCACCTACTCTCTTCCTATTATTCATTAATGATCTTCTTAACCAAACTTCTTGCCGTATCCACTCCTACGCTGATGATAACGCCCTATTTCTTTCCACGTCATTTCAGAGATGACCAACCCTTCAGGAAGTCAACAAATCACACAGGGACGCCACAGAACACCTGATTTCTGATTGGGGCAGAGAAAATTTAGTAGTTTTCAAGGACTCAAAACCTCAAATCCTCCATCTATCAACTCGACACAACCTTCCAGACAACTATCCCCTCTTCTTCAATGACACTTAACTATCTCCCTCTTTCACACTGAATATCCTCAGTCTGACCTTTACTCATAATCTAAACTGGAAATTTCACATCTCATCTCTTGCTAAAACAACTTCTGTGCGTGCTGAGGCGTTTCCGCCAGTTTTTGTCGCCCCTCCAACTGCTAACTCTGTACAAGGGCCTTATCCACTTCTGTATGGAGTACTCTTCGCATGTTTTGGGGGGTTCCACTCACACAGCTTTATTAGATAGGGTGGAATCAAAAGCTTTTCCTCTTATCAACTCCCCTGTCGTCAGCTTTTTTCTCACCGCCGAAATGTTGCATCTCTTTCTATCTTTTATCACTATTTTTATGCTAACTGTTCTACTGATCTTGCTAACTGCATCCTTCTCCTCCTCCTGTGGTCTCCTGCACAAGGCTTTCTTCCTCTCATCCCTATTCTGTCCAACTCCCTAACGCAAGAGTTTTCATTACCCTTCTTTGGTAAACTCTGGAACTCTCTACCTGCTTCTGCATTTCTGTCTTCCTACGATTTGATTTCTTTAAAGAGAGAGGTATCAAGACATTTGTTCCTTAATTATGAATAACTCTTTACTTTTTTTTTTTTTAGATAGAACCAACACTGAAGTGGGCCTTTTTTTTTAATGTTCTGTTACCCTTGACTGGCTTCTCTCCTGGATATATATATTTTTTTTTACTTAAATTGCTAGTCGGTAGAGTTTCCGACTGAATATCGGTTAGAGTTGGTGAGGAAAAAAGAACATATTTGGGACCTCAGAAATGAATTATACAGTAAAAAAAAAAAAGCTTGCGCAAATCGTCGTTCGACGAAATAGCTACCTTCTCCAAGAACTGTTTCCCTCAATGCAGGGTGTTGTTGGAGGTGAGGATTAAAGACATGTCAAGATTTAATTTGATCACAATTATGCATAGTCTTCTTAAGGTTAGTGTGTGGTAGACACTCCTTTCTTTCCTTCTACTTAGCCAGAAACTTATACACAGGCATTTTCTTCTCTGTTGACTCTTCCGGTAAGCCAAAAGAAGAGCAACCACCGCTTTAACATCGTCACTTGAGGAAGACATCTTGGCGGGAAGCTTTTAGTTTACATTCACTTCCGCGAAGGCGCTAACTAACTAGATACTTTCCAGTCGCTATGTGTGACTTTTTTTCAGACAGTAAGGGCTCAGTTGATACTTCTAGCAACCTTCAATTTCAGTCGCAAATTGGCACGTGTGAATCCGCCTTAATAATGTTGCATGGGGGATAAAAAATTTTTGAATATTTGTTTTAACTGTCACACACACACACACACACACACACACACACACACACACACACACACACACACACACATATATATATATATATATATATATATATATATATATATATATATATATATATATATATATATATATATATATATATATATATATATATATATATATATATATATATATATATATATATATATATATATATATATGTATGGGCTACTAACATATGATAATGCGAATGTTGCTCGAAAAGCTAGTCTTGCTTCATATGGGCTGTTTACAAATGTTTAAAACATTGACACACAACAAAAGACATACAACAAAAGGCGGGTTCACACGTCACTATGCGACTGAAATTGCTAGTAGCTAGAAGTATCGATTGAGCCTTTCTATTCTGAACACGTTCACTTGTAGCGACTGGGAAGTATCGGCTGGATGGCGGGAAATGAATGTAAGCAAACACCTACCCAACAGAATGTCTTCCTTTTGTGACGATGACGATAGCGATCAAATTAAATCGTCACAAGTATTCAATCCTCACTTCCAACAACAACATGCAGTCATCGGTGAGTGGCAGCTATCTCATGGAACGCCGATTTGCGTAAGCTTTTTTTTGCTTTAGAATTCACTTTCATGGTCCCAAATGTGATTTTCCTCTACATCAGCGTTTCCCAACCTTTTTCGACCATAGCACCCCCTGTTTTCATGTCTAAGCAGTCCAGCACCCCTAACTAATATCTTGTTATTAGAAGGGTAAAAGAAAATGAAGTGTGTGCATCACTTCCCAGCACCCCGAAGGGGTGCTAGCACCCCCAGGTTAGGAAACGCTGCTCTACATCGACACCACATTTTCAAACCATTCTCAGTTACGTCACAACGTAAACAAAGTGGCAAATCGACTGAATAAGACCTTGTTTGCGATTGGTTTTCCAGTCGGTAGGCAAAGTACCGACCTGCAATTTCAGTTGTAAATTGACACATGTAAAACAGCCTTAAGACTACTTTTTAAAGATAATAAAGTGTTTCAAGTGTTGTAAGTGTTTCAAGTGTTTCATACACAAGAGTCAGTTACACCAAAAAATGTTCGATTTCCTTTACATTTTGCAGATGATAAGAGGAACTCCATCAGGGCCCATAAACTTTCCGTGGATAAAGGTTAAAGAGAGAGAGAGAGAGAGAGAGAGAGAGAGAGAGAGAGAGAGATCAGAGAGAGAACGGTAAGTTTTATAGGGAGAGGAAATACCAGTGAAGCCTTTTTATGGACAATATGACGTGAAAAATGAAGATGAGAAATTGAGACGGTAGATGTATTTTTTTTTAGTTAGTCACGAGTAATAAGAAAAACCAAAAAAAAAAAAAAGAAAAATACATATACCGTCTCAATTTCTCATCTTCATTTTTCACGTCATCTTGTCCATAAAAAGGCTTCACTGGTATTTCCTCTCCCTATAAAACTTACCGTTCTTCAAGTCTTTGATGACACGAGTAATAAGAAATTAATGTATTGAAATTTACATTTACTAGTTGTAATTATAATTTTGAGCACATATATGAAAGGAGTGCTTTTGAAGAGTGAAACGCTGGTGTTGATTATCATTATGATAATTACTGTTGTCTCCGTCAGTTATCGTCATCGTCATTGCTGTTAGCGTGATCGTCGTCGTCATCGTCATGGTTGTCGTCGTGATCCTGTAGAGGAAAAAAGCAAAAGACAAGCAGAAAAAAAAGCAGTATTCTATTTTCCTCGCTCGCCACATTCTCTCCAGAAATTCTTTGTCTCAATCATCCTTTCGCCACTCATCTCTCTACCGTCTATAAAATCCCAGGAGCCGCATCCTCCATTCCCTTCCTGTCCTTTCGTCGTCTTTGTTGTTGTTGTTGTTGTTTTTGTTGTTGTAAATGGTGATAGTTGTGGTGGTGCTGCTGCTGCTGGTGCGCTATTGTTGATATTATTGTTGCTATTGATATTGTTGTTGTTTGTGATGGTGGTGGTGCTGCAGTTGTTATTGTTGTTGTTGTTGTTGTTATTGTTGTTGTTTGTGATGGTGGTGGTGCTGCAGTTGTTATTGTTGTTGTTGTTGTTGTTGTTGTTATTGTTGTTGTTGTTGGTACTGCTGCTGATGCTGATGCGCTACTGTTAACATTATTGTTGCAATTGTTATTGTTGTTGTTTGTGTTGTTGTTGTTGTTGTTGTTGTTGTTGTTGTTGTTGTTGTTGTGTATTGTTTTTGTTGTCGTTTTTGTTGTTGTCGTTTTTGTTGTTGTCGTTGTTGTTGTTGTTGTTGTTGTTGTTGTTGTTGTTGTTGTTGTTGTTATTATTACTGTTGTTATTGTCGTTTTTGTTGTTGTTGCTGTTGTTGTGTTGTTGCTGCTGTTGTTGCTGTTGTCGTTTTTGTTGTTGTTTTTGTGGTTTTTGTTGTTGTCGCTTTTGTTGTTGTTGTTGTTGTTGTTGTTGTTGTTGTTGTTGTTGTTGTTGTTGTTGTTGTTGTTGTTGTTGTCGTTTTATATGTTGTTGTTGTGGTGGTGGTGGTGGAAGTTGTTGTCGTGTTTTATGTTGTTGTTGTTGTTGTTGTTGTTGTTGTTGCTGTTGTTGTTGTTGTTGTTGTTGTTGTTGCTGTTGTTGTTGTTGTTGTTGTTGTTGTTGTTGTGGTTGTTGTCCTTTGTTTTTTTTGTTTTTTGTTGTTGCTGTGGTTGTTGTCGTTTTTGTTGTTGTTCAGGCTGGTGTTCTGTCATTATCATTGTTCTTCTGGATGTTGTTGTTACGAGTAGTGTTGCAGTTATTGATGATGATGTTACTGGTACTGTTGTCCTTTTTTGTTCTCATTGTTGCTGATGATATTGGTACTGGTGTTGTTATTTTCGTTGCCATACTTTAAAAACAAATGCATTTCTTCCACATTTATGAAATATTTTCATTACACTTTTTTGTTTTGTATCTCCGCTCTTCAAATATCATTTCAATTAAATATCTTTATGCGGTAAAATCGATGGGATGGCCAAAGTGAAAGATGTTCTTATGGGAACTCCACCTTTAATAATTCCATCCTCCCGCATTTCCTCTTTCTTCCTCCTTCTCATTCTCTCTTTCTTCCTTTCATCCCATATATGGAAACCTTCCTAGCTACCTAACAAATTACCTGTCCTTTCATCTTTCCTCACTTTCCCTTACCCGCTCTCTCTCTCTCTCTCTCTCTCTCTCTCTCTCTCTCTCTCTCTCTCTCTCTCTCTCTCTCTCTCTCTCTCTCTCTCTCTCTCTCTCTCTCTCTCTCTCTCTCTCTCTCTCTCTCTCTCTCTCTCTCTCTCTCTCTCTCTCTCTCTCTCTCTCTCTCTCTCTCTCTCTCTCTCTCTCCCATCGTTTCAAATACGTTGGAAGAGAAGGTTGGAGGTTTGTATCCGTGCATTAGTATAAAAAAAGATGAAGGAGAAAAAAGAAAGAAAACGAGGATGACAACAGCGATGATGATAAGGATAAGAGGATAAAACGGCAAAGAAATAGAGAGAGACAGTTGAAGGTGGAAGATGATAAGCATTAGATGAATAAGTAAATATGAGGAGCAATGAGAAGGAAAATAAAAGAAAGGTTAGGACAAAAAGGGAATACTGAAAAGGACCAGTAACAGGATGACAAAATTCAAGTAGATAACTTCGATGTCTAAAAGTAGAAGGGTATTCGAAAGAAGAGATATGGAGCAAAGGAAACAGGACATAGCAAAAAAGAATGAGAAGGAAGTGAAAAGAAGAGAACCTCCTGAGAAAAAAAAAAGGAAGAGAGAGAGAGAGAGAGAGAGAGAGAGAGAGAGAGAGAGAGAGAGAGAAATTTCTTTAATGTAAGTACACTTCCATTAATTTCGAACGCATTTCCTTTTATTTTTCCTTCCATATCCCTCCCTCTTCTGTACTGTCTTCAAGCTGTAGTGTTGACGTGTGTCAGTGCTACCAACCGTCTTGTGCGGTCATACTGTCCATGTCATCTCTCTCTCTCTCTCTCTCTCTCTCTCTCTCTCTCTCTCTCTCTCTCTCTCTCTCTCTCTCTCTCTGTGTGTGTGTGTGTGTGTGTGTGTGTGTGTGTATTGACTTTTCAACATGATAAAGTTGTGGTTGATTTGAATTACACTCGACCCTCGAAACAACGGACAAATGCGTGCACGATCCTGTCCGTAGATTGCAAAAGTCCGTTCTTTGCAAAAGTACGTAAAAAAACTGTATAAAATGTACGTAAAATACGTACAATTTTCAAATTTTCGTATTAGTTCAAGCTTAACAGCCACTGGAAGAGCCTTTCGATTACGCTTCACTGGTTTACTAGGTTTAAGAGGCATTTTGGATAGGGTAAGCACTCGTGGGAAGGGTACAAATGCATAAAAAAGCCGTGGTAAGCACTGGACAATGTTCGCTGTAGGTTGAAAATGCACGGACTGAAGATTAAACATGGCGACCAACAGCTGATGACGCGACCGACCCACCACCTACCGGACAATAATTTACCGGGAATGGTCAATCGCGCACATTTTAATATTCGTCCGTAGATTAAACCGGACTCCAGAATTTGTCCGTAGTTTCCGAAATCCGTTGATGGGAGGTCCGTTGTTTCGAGGGTTGAGTGTATATGAAATAGTCATTTGCTTCTTTCAAAAGCAGAGAACGAAGAAAGCTATTCCACGTATATGCTCTCTTTCGTTATTTGTTGTTAAATTCAACTCCAGATCAGCATGGACAATCATTACCAGTATCTTTTTTTATCTTCTCTGGACTGCAATATGAAGCGAAATTTAGACAGCCGTGCATATTTCAATTTAATGTTATTAATACCAAGATCCATGCCCTTTGTCGAAGAATTCTTTAAATGAATACATAAATATCTAAATAAATGAATATCTAGATAAATGAATTATATATATATATATATATATATATATATATATATATATATATATATATATATATATATATATATATATATATATATATTATACAAAGTTCTAAATAATAGAGGTGATTCTGTGGAATACATTAGCTCTCTATTCTTCATTTATTGGAAATGTCTCTCCTCTCAAAAGGTATCTTCAGGCTAACAAACAACCAAACAAACCTTCCATTTTTTTTTTATCCAAACTTTAAAATAAATATCACATGTAAGTGAATATTATGTAAAAGATAAAATAATAAATGTTACTAAAAGTTAGAAAACATTCACGGATCCCGAAAGTTTATAGGCCAGATGTTCAAAGGATCGTAACTTTCCGTCAATAAGATGTTAATAGCCGTCTCTAGCTTCCATTTTTATTTTTTTTCATCATGGGCTATCATTACCACTAAGGTGCTCGTAACTCACGCTGATGCGACTATTAGCCTCGGTCCGTTTTGTCCCACTATCCAAGAATGCAACGCAGCTCACTGCCGTTTGCCCATTCAGAAAAAGTATAGCATTACTCATTAGCATTTGAAAGTAATAGCCTTTCATGGTGTAAATGTCAACAAATACTTAGAGGAAAGATGAGAAGAGATGCTATGACGTCACACAAATGAAGCCGCTTAGTTCTGCCCCCTTTTCTGAAGTCAACGCAAAACATTGCTTTGCTGATGATACGCGGAATATTCACCCCATCTCAATATTTTGCAATTATGGCTAGCGACTGGAGAAACCAGTCGCAAAAAGAAGCCAACATGTTGGTCTTGTTCAGTTAATTTGCAACTTTGTTTATGTTATGACGTCACGGAGAATGGTTTGAAAATGTGGTGTCCAGATGTAAAGAAGATGTTGCAGTTGGTGAGGGAAAAAAAGCACATCTGGGACCAAAGAAATGAATTATACAAAAAAAAAAAAAAAAAAAGCTTATGCAAATCGACGTTCGATGAGATAGCTGCCAATCTCCAAGAAACGTTACCCTCTATGCAGGATAATGTTGGAAGTGAGGATTGAATACTTGTGATGATTTCATTTCGTTGCATTTGTGCATAGCCTTTTTAGGATTAACATCTCTGGCACGCTAAAAATGAATTATTCAGCAAAAAAATAAAAAAATAAAATATAAAAGCTTACGCATATCGACGTTCGATGAGATAGCTGCCACTATCCAAGAACTGTTTCCTTCTATGCAAGGTGATGTTTGAGGTAAGAATTGAATATTTGTGGTGATTTAATTTCATTGCGTAGTGGATAGGGTGGTGAGCGTGGGATCGGGCAGACGTCTATGCATAGCTTCGAAGCTATGTCATTTGTCGAGTGGTTTAAAGTTACCTACATGTCACTATGATACCCAGGTTCTAGATGGTTACACCAAAGATGCGCTTGGGTGGTGATATGTGTCCTAATATGGGTATCTACCACTATAAATAAAATTGCTTAACCACTAATGGGCGGAACCCGAACAGAACCTCTCTCATATACTCTTCAAGTATGTCTACAAGGCGTTATACATATATGTAGAGCATAACAAAAAAAAAAAAAAAAAAAAATTTGTGCAGTCTTTTAAGGATTAAACTACCGCTTCGGCATCGTCACCAAAGAAAGACTTCTTGTTGGATAGCTGTTTGTTTACATTCACTTCACGCCAACCAGATGATACTTCCAAGTCGCTATATGTGAACGTGTTCCGACTAGTCGCAAATTGACACGTGTGAACCCGTCATTACACAACCAAATGGTAATCAAGTTACTAAAATATATACATCCTAATAGCTTCAGACTTAATATTGATACATAACAATTTATCGAAACACTGAATGTTTCTGCAAAAACCGTTGGAGTAAGGGCGTACTGAGCACAAAAAGTGAAACAATCATATGACATTTAATCATATTTATTCATTTATTTATTAATTTACTCTTTTAATTGAAACATTTTCTGGTCTAACTATTTTAGGCCTCTTTTTTTCATAACAAAAGGATGACCAGCAGTAAAGCAAATTCAGGGCTGCTATGACAATCCTTTCATTAATCAATTAATGTATATATATATATATATATATATATATATATATATATATATATATATATATATATATATATATATATATATATATATATATATATATATATATATATATATATATATATATATATATATATATATATATATATATATAACTTGCCAAAGGCAACAAAACATTAAAAAGGAGAAAAACACCAACACTTGAATGCATCCTCCTTGAAAGAATAATAAAATTAGCCGAACGTCTGAGACAAATATCTTGAAACCTCCCTCATTAAAGAAGTCAAGTCGTATATATATATATATATATATATATATATATATATATATATATATATATATATATATATATATATATATATATATATGCGACTTGACTTCTTTGAAGAGGAAGTTTCAAGACATTTGTCTCAAACGTTCAACTAATCATCTAATTCTTTACTATTCTTTACAGAGATTGCATTCAACTGTTTTTTTTTTTTTTGCTGCCCTTGGCAGTTATATATATATATATATATATATATATATATATATATATATATATATATATATATATATATATATATATATATATATATATATATATATATATATATATATATATATATATATATATATATATATATATATATATATATATATATATATATATATATATATATATATATATATATATATATATATATATATATATATATATATATATATATATATATATATATATATATATATATATATATATATATATATATATATATATATATATATATATATATATATATATATATATATATATATATATATATATATATATATATATATATATATATATATATATATATATATATATATATATATATATATATATATATATATATATATATATATATATATATATATATATATATATATATATATATATATATATATATATATATATATATATATATATATATATATATATATATATATATATATATATATATATATATATATATATATATATATATATATATATATATATATATATATATATATATATATATATATATATATATATATATATATATATATATATATATATATATATATATATATATATATATATAATTCTTTACTATTCTTTACAGAGATTGCATTCAACTGTTTTTTTTGCTGCCCTTGGCAGATTATATATATATATATATATATATATATATATATATATATATATATATATATATATATATATATATATATATATATATATATATATATATATATATATATATATATATATATATATATATATATATATATATATATATATATATATATATATATATATATATATATATATATATATATATATATATATATATATATATATATATATATATATATATATATATATATATATATATATATATATATATATATATATATATATATATATATATATATATATATATATATATATATATATATATATATATATATATATATATATATATATATATATATATATATATATATATATATATATATATATATATATATATATATATATATATATATATATATATATATATATATATATATATATATATATATATATATATATATATATATATATATATATATATATATATATATATATATATATATATATATATATATATATATATATATATATATATATATATATATATATATATATATATATATATATATATATATATATATATATATATATATATATATATATATATATATATATATATATATATATATATATATATATATATATATATATATTATGCAGGAGGGAAGACGGAAATACAGAAGTAGGCAGGGAGTTTCAGAGTTTAACATAGAAAGGTATGAATGATTGAGAATACTGGGTAACTCTTGCGTTAGAGGGTTAGACAGAATAGGAGAGAGAGAGGAAGAAGAAAGCCTAGTGCACCGAGGCCGCAGGATGAGGAAAGGCATGCAGTTAGCAAGATCAGTAGAACAGTTAGCATGAAAATAGTGATAAAAGATAGAAAGAGATGCAACACTTTGGCGGCAAGAAAGAGTCTGAAGACATTCAATCAGAGGAAGGGTGTTGATGAGACGAAAAGCTTTTGATTCCAACCTATCTAATAAGATTATGCAAGTGAAATCCCCCAAACATGCAAAGAGTACTCCATACATGGGTGGATAAGGTCCTTGTACAGAGCTAGCAGTTGGAGGGGGGAGGAAAACTGACAGAGACGCCTCCGAACGTCTAACTTCATAGAAGCTGTTTTAGCAAGAGATGAGATGTGAAGTTTCCAGTTAAGATTTTGAGTAAAAGACAGACCGAATATATTTAGTGTAAAAGAGGTTTATCGAGGTGGTAGATGTAGGAATTGAGTTTTTGAGCCATTGACAACTACTAAGTTTTCTCTACCCCCAATCAGAAATCTTAGAAAGATCTGAAGTCAGGCGTTCTGTGGCGTCCCTGCTTAATCTGTTGACTTCCTGAAGGGTTGATCGTCTCTGAAAGGACGAAAGGGCGTAGGAGTGGTTAGGGCAAGGAGTTCGGTTAAGAAGATCATTAATGAATTTAATAATAGATAACGATTGGGTGACAGGACAGAACTCTAAGGAACACCACTATTAACCTGTACAGCGCCAGAGACGTACGAGATACGTCGGCTACTCTGAGCGAACCGGGCATCAGAGACGTATGAGATACGTCGGCGAGCTTTCTCGTGTTTTCGGAGGTATTGCGTCCTCAAAACCTACCATTATACTGCCATCAAGCACTGTAGACATTGCTCATGCTGCCTCCTCGTCCCTGCTAACATGAATGCTTCCTGTATTTATTTATTACAATTCTGAACTTTAGCAGTTTCTGCTGCCTTCAGCTAGGTGTAGCGGAAACTGACGCCTCAACTCCGCTAATATGAACAAAGCGTAAGTTCCATTACTTACTCTTACCATTTCAGTTGTTTTTGGTAACTGTTATATTGTGGTAGTGAAAACTTTGTATGACATAAATAAGAATTTTCCAATCGCTTTGTTATAAGGAAAACAAGTACATATTACTCGGAAAATATTTTCACCGTGAAAGGCAACACTCCCTCGCGATATCTCGTGTCTATTTTTATCCACAAGCACTCTCAAACAGCAAAACATGACATGTTGTTTTTCTTTCAACTCAGGAACGATATTATGCATGTGTCCAACTCGGGGATCGACTGGTGAGAAACGAGGAAGCGAATAAACTAGTCACATAAGACTTTGCTAAGTCGCTAACCTTAGCGCAAAATATCTCGCACCAATTAATACCACTTCCAGTCAGTTCTGGGAGGAATGACTGTCATTTTCATTTGTTTCACATAATTTAAGACTGGTTTAGCAAAAAAAAAATAGATTTAGGAGAAGAACAGTGGTCGTCTACCACAGTTCCAATAGAATGGTCAGAAAGGAAACTTGAGATAAGGTTGCAGGGAGAAAGATAGAAACCATGGGAGGGCAGTTTTGATATCAAAACCTTGTGCCATACTCTGTCAAAAGCTTTGGATATGTCTAACACGACAGCAAAAGTTTCACAGAAATCTCTAAAAGATGACATAAACTCAATAAGAAAAGCCAAAATATCATCAATAGAGCGGTCTTGAAGGAACCTGTACTAGCGATCAGATAAAAGATTGCGAAATGACAGTTGTTTAAGAATCTTCATATTGAGGATAGATTAAAAAACTTTAGACAAGCAAGAGATTAAAGCTATTGGACGGTAGTTCGAGGGATTAGTACGTTCACCCTTTTAAGGAACAGGCTGAATGTAGGCAAACTCCCAGCAAGAAGGAAAGATAGAAGTCGATAGGCACAGTTGAAAGATTTTAGCCAGCAAAGTGCAAGCACGGAAGCACAGTTTTTGAGAACAATAGGTGGGACCCCATCAGGTCTATAAGCCTTCTGAGGGTTTGGGCCAGCAAGGGCATGGAAAACATCATTAGGAAGAACTTTAATTGTAGGCAAGATAAAGTCAGAGGGAGGAGGAGAGGGAGGGACAAGCCTATAATCATCCAAAGAGAAATTTTTCTTAAAGGTTTGAGAGAAAATTTCAGCTTTAGAGACAGAAGAGATGGCACTGCTGCCATCAGGATAGAATAAAGGAGAGAAAGATGAAGAAGTAATGTTATCGCAGATGTTTTTGGCCAGACGCTAGAAGTCACGAGCGAGTTAGAGTTTGAAAGATTTTGACATATTTCACTTACAAACTAGTGTTTGGCAAGTTGAAGAACACACTTAGCTTGATTCTGGGTAGAAATATAAAGTGCATGAGATTGGGGAGATGGAAGACACAAGTACGGCAACCTCTCTATGATGTATACCACGAGAACAGGCTATGTTAAACCAAGGTTTAGAAGGTTTAGATCGCGAAAAAGAATGAGGAATGTACGCCTCCATGCCAGACACTATCACCTCTGCGTTCAGCACACAGAGATGGGTGTCTGATACAGAAACAGTAATCATTTTAGAAAAGATCAGCATAATACATCTTCAGGTTTCCCCAGTTGGTTGGGGGAAAGCACCAGAGGCCCTTCCGTTTTGGGTGATCCTGAGGAGGAATTGGAGAAATACGGCAAGAGACAAAAATGAGGGTGTGATCTGAGGAGCCCAACAGAGAAGATAGGGTAAAAGCATAAGTAGAAGGATAAGAGTTAAGGAAAAGATCAAGAATGTTTGGCGTATCTCCATGACAGTCAGGAATGCCAGTAGGGTGTTGCACCATTTTCTCTAGGTCATGGAGGATGGCAAAGTTGAAGGCTAGTTCACCAGTATGGTCAGTGAAGGGAGAGGAAAGCTAAAGCTGGTGGTGTGTGTGTGTGTGTGTGTGTGTGTGTAATTCACCTCCTCAGTCGTCTGCTTGTCACCCAGCCAGTCTTTCCCATTACGGAGCGAGCTCAAAGCTCATATAGACCGATCTTCGGGTAGGACTGAGACCACATAACACACTCCAAACACCGGGAAAGCGAGGCCACAACCCCTCGAGTTACATCCCGTACCTATTTAATGCTAGGTGAACAGGGGTCACACATTAAGAGGCTTGTCCATTTGCCTCGCCGCTTACCGGGACTCGAACCAGGCCCTCTCGATTGTGAGTCAAGCGTGCTACTACACTACTACGGTGTGTGTGTGTGTGTTATGTGTGTGTGTGTGTGTGTGTGTGTGTGTGTGTGTGTGTGTGTGTGTGTGTGTGTATTTACCTAGTTGTAGTTTACAGGGCCTGGGCTTTATGCTCGTGTGGCCCCGTCTCCATATCTACACTTATCCAATGTTGCTTTAAAAGTATGCACACTCATTGCAGACACTACTTCTTCATTTAAACTGTTCCACGTCTCAATACATCTTTGCGGAAACTATATTTTTAACATCTCTCAGACATCTTCCTTTTCTCAGCTTTTTACTATGCGATCTTGTGCTTGATGTCATATTCTTCTCTCAGGATCAGTTTCTCATTATCCACTTGGTCCATTCCGTTGATCAATTTATAAACTTGTATCAGGTCTCCTCTCTCCTTCTTTGTTCCAGGGTTGGTAGATCCATAGCCTTTAGTCTCTCCTCATATGTCATCCCTTCAAATTCTGGAACCATTCTTGTAGCCATTTTTGTAGTCTCTCCAATTTCCTTATGTGTTTCTTTTTATGAGGGGTCCACACTACTCCTGCATATTCCAATCTGGGTCTTATTATAGTACTTATCAATTTCTTCATCATTTCTTTGTCCATGTAGTGAAATGCTACTCCAATATTCCTTAGCAAATTATATGTTTCTCTAAAAATTCTATCAATATGGCTTACTGGTTGATTGTTTTCTTCCATCGTCACTCCTAAGTCCTTTTCCTTTTTACTTTCTCCAGTTCTACTCCATCTCCCATCTTATAGATTCCCACAGGTCGTCTTTCACTCTTTCCCATTTCCATGACATGGCTTTTGTTCACATTGAATTCCATTTCCCACTTTTACTCCATTCCCAGATCTTATTTAGGTCTTCTTGCAGTATTTCACAATCCTCTTTTGCTTTATAACTCTGCACAGTTTCGTATCATCTGCAAACAGATTTATGTAGCTGTTCACTCCTTCTGGCATGTCGTTAATATAAATGAGGAAAAGTATTGGTGCCAATACTGACCCTGTGGCACTCCGCTTTCTACTGCTCTCCACTTGGACTTCATATCTTTAACTACCGTCCTTATTTCTCTCCCCCCTCAAATAATTTTCTATCCATCTCAATGTGCTTCTTTTTAAGCCACCCTTTTCCTCTAACTTCCATAGTAATCTTGCATGTGGCACTTTGTCAAACGCCTTTTTTAAATCCAAATAAATACAGTCAACCCATCCCTCTCTCTCTTGTACTCTATCAACTATTCTAGAATAGAAACTCAATTAATTAGTTACACACGACCGTCTTTTTTCTAAAACGAAATTGGCTATTTGATATTAATTTGTTGTCTTCAAGGAACTCGATCCATTGTTTCTTTATTATTCTTTCACACATCTTGCATATTACACTAGTTAGTGATACCTGTCTGTAATTTAAAGGTTCTTCCTTCCGCTCTTATATATGGGAACCACCTCAGCTCACATCTGATGGCTCTACTTCTTCAGCAATAGCAGCACATGCTGAAGCAAAAACCTGTCATGTTTTTAATGCTTGTCTTATGTCTACTCGTTTATATGGATGTGAATCCTGGCTTAATGGGGACCTGAAACCTGTCGAAAAATTATATAATTGGTGTATCAAGCAATTACTTGGTGTTCGTATGCCACGTGTACCGATGTTTGCTATGCTGAGCTTGGTTTACCGCCACTGCATTTCTTAGTCTCTGCTACACAGCGGAAATTTTTCCAGAGGATGTGGAATGAGCGGCGACATATGGTTGACGACCCTTGAGTTCATGTTATCAACTTGATTCGTAACACTAACGTTACTACGAGCAGGTACATTGATGCTCTTATGAGAGATAAAGTTGAAGACGTAAAAGTAGGAAAGGAGTCTGTTACGCGCACTATAGAAAATTCCACCTCGTCTAGACGAGTGACATACCGCCTGCTTAATCCCACTTTGGAGGTTGATGTAATATATAAAAGAATGGGTAATGTTAAAGAAATTCATAGGATATCATACAGCCAGTACAGAGTGAGCGGGCACGAGCTGGCAATAAAAACCGGCAGATGAAACAGGCGAGGGCGCGGGAGATTGCCTGTGGAAGAGCGTGTGTTCCTGCGGTGCCCTGCAAACAGAGATTCACG
>NC_059285.1:26821883-26824383 GCF_017591435.1 Portunus trituberculatus
GGAGGGAAAAAAAAAAAAAAAAGGGAAAAGGGGGGGAAAGAATTTTTTAAAAAAAGGGGAGGGTAATTAATTTGGAAGTAAAAAGTTAAAAGGAATTTTTGGGGGGGAAAAAAAAAGGAAAGGAATTGGGGGGGGGAAAAGGGGAAAGGGGTTTTTGGGGTGGGAAAAGAACGGGGAATTTAAAAAAATTTTTTTTTTTAAAGTGGAAAGAATAAGGGGTGGGGGGGGGGGGGGGAGGGGGGAGCAGGGGGTGTTTGACAAAATAGGGAAAAGGGGGGGCGTTTTAAAAGGGGGGGAAAAAAAGGGGATTGGGTTTGTGGTGGAATAAAAGGGGGAAAAGGGAGGGGGGTTTAAAAAAAAAAAAAAAACCCCCCCCAAAAACCCCCAAAAAAAAAAATTTTTTTTTTGGGGAAGGGGGTTTTAAAGGAAAAAATTTTTCCCTTTAAAGGGGGGGGGGAGGGGAAAAGGGAAAAATGGGAAAACATTGGGTTTGTTTTCCCGGGGGGTGTGTTTGGATAAAGGGGAAAATTGGGGGCGGGGTAATTTGTAAAAAATGGTAAAAGTGAAAAAAAACCAACCAAAAAAACCAAAACAAACCCAAAAAAAAAAAAAAAAAAAAAGGTAGGGAGGGGAGGGGGGGGAGGGGGGAGGAGGAGGAAGGGGGGGGGGGTTGGGGGAGGAAAAAATTTTTGGGGTTTTCCTATCCGGGGAAAAAAAATTTTTCTGTAAGGGGTTTTTGCAAGGCGGGGGAAACGGGCCGGCTAAGGGGGTTTTGGGGAAAAAAGGGGAAAGGGTGGGGGTGTGAACCCCCTGCTAAGTGGGTTTTTTTTTTTTTCCCCTTTTTTCCCCTCTCGTCTTCCCCTTTTATTAACTTTCCCCCCTTTCCCTAATTGGACGTAATTAATTTGTTTTCTTTCTTCCTGTTCCTTTCCTTTGTCCTCTCCTCCTCCTCCTCCTCCTCCTCCTCCTCCTCCTCCTCCCCCCCTCCTCCTCCTCCCTCCTCCTCCTCCTCCTCCTCCTCCTCCTCCTCCCTCCTCCTCCTCCACAATTTCCGGCCTAATCTATTTTTTAAACAGATATCTACTTTCTTTATATATTTTTTTTATTAATTGGTTTTATATTCCCCCTCTGCCCAACTCCCGGTATACTGCCGGGGCCCTGATTGCGCCTTTGGTGTATTAAAAGATTATCCTCTGAAAATAATCTCCCATCCAGTATAACATTATTGAAAAAATGTTGCTCCGGGTCGTATTTAATGTTGTTTATGCGTCCACATTTATTCAGCCGGGCGATTATTTACGGCAGTGCTTCGTTTTTGTTTTGATTTCACGCCACAGATTGGGATTTATTGACTCCCGGCGCTAGTTCGTTGGCTCAAGTTATGCTCCGATGGGTCTGCGCTGTCATTTGAGTATATCCTTACCTGGTTCCCTCACCTTCCTCACCTTACTTGCTTGCCTTTACCTTCCCACCTGACCTTTCCTTTATTGTAGTATTTTCTTACCTACTTGTGTCTACCCTTACTATCTATCCGCCTACCTACTTTCTTTATCTGCCTGTCTACTTGCGTACTACCTGCCTATACTTTTACCTGCTTTCTTTCCCCCTACCCTTTTGACCTTCTACCCCTTCGATTTTTCCCCGCCCTTTCCAGTTCATGCCAGATTTATTTATGATACTTCCTTCCTAGCAAACCTCATTTTTTTTTCCGCAGGCTTTCCGCCGCCCAAGCACCTGCATTTGCCCTATTGCTGTGGTTTTAAGACGGCCCAGCGTTTTTGCTTCAAAAATTTTTCGTTACCAACACTCGGGCCTGTCCGCTGTCAAATTTTGTTTGAAATGCAATTTTAATTATTTGTTTTCCTTTGCCAGTCCGGCCCAGCTAAAAGGTTTCGAGCCTTTTGTATTTTTACAAATTTGTTGTTTAATGTCCCCGCTTATTTAAACACCCTTGTTGTGGCCGTAAGTTACTGTTTGGCCCCCTTCAACTTCCCCTTTTTTTTTCCCCTTTTCTCTCCTCTTTCTTTCCCTTTTCTTCCTCTCCTTTTTCCTCCTTTCCTTCCCCTCCTCCCAATTTTTTCTGCAGAGTTCCCTTTCCTCTGTAATTACATGCTAAAGTTTCCTGAAAACGAGGCCGTTTTATGGGGAAATTAAAATCTTCACAAATGGGAATTTTGGGGCTCTTCGGGGGGAGAAGGCGTGGGGGGTCGAGGAAACAGCCAGCTGGAGGTTGCTGTGGTGAATTTTGGCAACGGACAAGGAGGAAAGAAAAGAAAAAAGGGAAAAGGGGGCTTTGGGGGAAAAGGTCTTAATCTTTTCCTTAAGAAAAGGGTTGCAACTTAAACTTTTTCCCCGCCCGTAGTATTGAAATAAGTTCTCTAGTCACGGGTTCACAACCAGGTGGGATGGGGAGGCCAACAGGGAGGGACAGGCCAGCCATCTGAACCCCTTTTCCTCTTTTTCCTCCTCCCTCTCCTCCCCTTCCCCTCCCTCCCCCTTC
>NC_059285.1:26826883-26829383 GCF_017591435.1 Portunus trituberculatus
TGGATACACCATCACTAATTCATGTGTTCAGAAGTCCATGAGTTTCTATCTTTCTTTTTCTCCACCTCTCAAGCTTTCTCTCCCTTCCTGCCTTCTTTTCTTTCTCCACCTCTCTTTCTTAATCTTCCTCTTCTTCTTCTCGTTCCTCCTCTTTTTTTTTCCTTTCGTCTTCCATTCCTAATTCTCCCCGTCAACCCGTTTTTTTTCTTTTTTTTTTTTTTGTTTCGCTGTGATTGTTATGAGTTAAATGACTTTCCCAGAGAGAGAGAGAGAGAGAGAGAGAGAGAGAGAGAGACATCCATTAGTAATTCGTATCTGTATTCCAACAAGTTTCATTCACACTATTCTTTTTTCCATTCATTGCTTCCTTACGTGAACCTGCTTAGTGACTCGTTCAGCGCGTGTCCAGTTACTTCTACATTTGTTTTGACCTTCCTTCTTTCTTTCCACGCGTACTATTACTATTTTTCCCATAGGCGAGGGGGAGGAGGAGGAGGAGGAGGAGGAGGAGGAGGAGGAGGAGGAGGAGGAGGAGGAGGAGGAGGGGAGAAGGTAGGAGACAGGTAAAAGAAGGATTGACAAGGTGAGAGTGAAAAGAGGGAAGGAGTGGCTGATTTTAAAGTTTGATGTTTGGTATTCCTTTTTTCTCTCTCCCCCCCGGGTTGGGTAATCTCATTTCTCTTTTTTTCTTTTTCGTCTTTCCAACTCTATTTTTATCGAGCGCTTTTATCCTTCTCTCTCTCTCTCTCTCTCTCTCTCTCTCTCTCTCTCTCTCTCTCTCTCTCTCTCTCTCTCTCTCTCTCTCTCTCTCTCTCTCTCTCTCTCTCTCCCCCCTCCCTTCCCTCCCTCCCCCTCTACTCAAGTCTCCGCGTGGAGGGGAATCTGAGAAACCAGTCACTGGTGCGCCACCCAAGGCCTGAAGGGACGAGCTTTTCGCCTTTTTCAGGGAATTTTGTTATTCATTAGGCCCTTTGCGGTCACCATAGCTGGGCAGGACACGGAAGCCGCAGGGGACCAAAGGATGGATAATGTGGGTGGTGGTGGGGTGGGGTGGTGGTAGGATATGTATATATGGTGGTGGTTCTTACTGTGCTGTTGGTGATGCTGGTGGTGATGTTTGTAGTGGTTATCATCATCACCTTTAGCTTGTTGTGGTGTGATGAAAGTTGTGGGAGTATTAGTGATGGTGATGATTGTGGTTGTGGTACTGGTGGTAGTATTAGTAGTGGTGATGATGGTGATGGTGGTGGTGTTGACCTTAATCACACCACGGTTACTCTTACTCATTACTTTATTTGTACTGGTGATGCGGTAATTAAAGTAGCAGTGGTGCTGGTGGTGGTGAAGTCACTAGTGGTGATCCTTGTGGTGTTAGGGTTGATGGTGATGGTGTTCATGCTTCCTGTCACTACCATCATAATAATCTTGTGATGGTGATGATGTAGGCTGTAAAATTAGCAGTGGTGATCATGGTGGTGATGTTAGTGGTGGTGTTTATGGTGGTGGTGGTGGTTAGTGATAGTGGTAGTGATGGTGGTGATGGTGGTGGTGATTCTGCCTGTCCTCCCTTCACAAACACTCCAAGGTCTGGGAGGGGGAGGGAGATTTCGGGTGTGGAGTGGGGGACAGGGGTGGGTGATGGGAGCTGGCCTGGCTTACGGAGGGGAGTGGGGATGAGGGAGGAAAGAGGGAGAGGGGCAACTAAAGTGACGGCTTCCTTGTTTGTTTTTTTGGCCTCTCTCTCTCTCTCTCTCTCTCTCTCTCTCTCTCTCTCTCTTTTTTTTTTTTTTATTTAGAATGCATAATATCTCTATACATATCTTATGTTTCAATTAATTTATATGTATTCCCTCTATACATTTCTTTTTCTTTTTATGTCTTATTTGTGGGTTATTAATTGCCTTTGCTCCTACATACTAATAAGTCTTTCTTTAATGTTTATATAAATTGGTGTCATTGAATCTCGTCTCCTTTTTTCATAGGGTGTGGGAAGGAAAGCATTATTTACGTGTGAACGTTGATGGAAACTCTGCCAAGAGAGAGAGAGAGAGAGAGAGAGAGAGAGAGAGAGAGAGAGAGAGAGAGAGAAGTTAAATTGGCCGTTTATCAGCCTACAGACAATATTTTTATCATTAATAGATTTCCATGTCTCATTTCCTTCCCTTTCCCTCCACTGCCTCTGTACCACACACACACACACACACACACACACACACACACACACACACACACACACACACACACACACAACACACACACACACACAACACCCATTGATCAAAAACAACTCCCCCCTCCCCTTTTCTCCCTTTCCCCTCCTCTCTCTCTCTCTCTCTCTCTCTCTCTCTCTCTCTCTCTCTCTTCTCCCTTCCTTCTTTTCTCTCTGTTCTTTCATTATTTTGTACCGTTAAACTTCTTCTCCTTTTCTCCTCTCTTAATTTTTTTTTTTTTTCTTTATTCCTTCCCATTCCTTTCTTTCTCTTATTTTATTCCTTCCTTT
>NC_059285.1:26834768-26877633 GCF_017591435.1 Portunus trituberculatus
GAATCTCTCAAATGATGAACTTATAGAGCTAGACAAGGCATCACAGGAAGCAGAAGAGGGAGACGAGGAAGAAGAACCTGTGCGTGGCCTGGACAACAAAACTCTTAGAGAATGTCTCGGTGGTATCAAAAAAACCTCTGGAAACTGTGAAGGAACGTGATCCAAATCCTGCCAGGAGTAGCAAAATGGCTCATGACATAGAGAAAAGTGTCAAGATTTATCAAGAAATCTATGATGAAAAAACAAGAAAAACTAAACGGTCCTCCATCTACTTGTACTTCGAGCCAGTCAGACATGCCATCCCTGTCACACCTGCCGACCCTGCTACAGCTGGCCCTTCCTCAATATCCTCTTTCTTCAAATCATTGAAACGTGCCGTTCCTGCTAAAGCTGGCCCTTCAACATCTGCTTCCGACAGTGCAGAAGACGATGTCTTATCCTTGTCTGCCCACTTGGCGGAAGATGAGTAAGGGCTGAAATCCCTACTGTCCCTTAGCCTCGGGAAGGACTGTGACATCATCTGATAAAATACATGGCGATTGAAGGGTAAATAAAAACATTTTGTTTATTTCTTTTGCGCAGTACTTTACTTTTTTATATATTTTTTTTTAATGATTATTTTCATGTATTTTCATTTCTGTAGGGGTGACTTGACATCCTGGAACGCATTCCCTATTATTACATGTTATAATGGGTTCGGTATACGGTAAATTCGATATGGGATAAGGTTATCAGGAACGCATATGTACCGTATAACGAGGACTTACTGTGTGTGTGTGTATATATATATATATATATATATATATATATATATATATATATATATATATATATATATATATATATGTGTGTGTGTGTGTGTGTGTGTGTGTGTGTGTGTGTGTATTCACCTAGTTGTATTCACCTAGTTGTAATTTTACAGGGCCTGGGTATCATACTCGTGTGGCCCCGTCTCCATATCTACACACATCCAACTTTCCTTTAAAACTATGCACACTCCTTGCTGACACCACCACCTCACTCAAACTATTCCACACCTCCACACATCTCTGTGGGAAACTATATTTCTTCACATCCTTCAAGCATATTCCTTTGCTATCTTTTTACTATGCGATCTCGTAGTTCTATTTCAATTTTCCTCTCTCAACATCATTTGTTCATTATCTACTTCATCCAAACCGTTCAACAGTTTATAAACCTGTATTAAATCTCCTCTTTTTCTTCTTTGTTCCAAGGTAAGCAAATTCATTTCTTTTAATCTCTCCTCATAGGTCATTTCTGCCAATTCTGGAACCATTTTTGTTGCCATTCTCTGCAATCTCTCCAACTTCCTTATATGCTTCTTTTTATAAGGGGACCAAACCACTCCAGCATATTCCAATCTTGGTCTAATTACCGTACTAATTAATTTCTTCATCATATCTTTATCCATATAATGAAAGGCTAATCCAATATTTCTATCAAATTATATGTTTCTCCAAACATCTTATCAATATGAGCCTCAAACTGCCCATGGTCTTGTATTATCACTCCCAAATCCTTTTCCTTTTCCACCTTTTTCAACACTACTCCTTCACCCATCTTATATGACCCTCTTGGCCGTCTTCCACTCTTCCCCATCTCCATTACATGACTTTTGCTCAGATTAAATTCCATCTTCCACCTCTTGCTCCACTCCCAAATCTTATCCAGATCTGCCTGTAAAATTTCACAATCTTCTTCACTCTTCACACACCTACACAACTTCGCATCATCCACAAACAAATTAATATAACTGTTTACTCCTCTGGCATGTCATTAATATAGACAAGGAAAAGTATTGGTGCCAGCACTGAACCTTGTGGGACTCCACTCTCCACCACCAACCAGTCCGAATTTGCATCCCTTATTACCGTTCTCATCTCCCTCCATCTCAAGTAGTTTTCCATCCACTTTAACACTTTTCGCTTCAGTCCTCCATAAATCTCTAATTTTCATAGCAGTCTCATGTGAGGTACCTTGTCAAAAGCTTTTTAAATCCAAATATACACAGTCCATCCATCCTCTCTCTCTTGTATTTTGTCAACCACTCTTGAATTAAAGCTCAATAGATTTGTTACACATGACCTCCCTTTCCTGAAGCCAAATTGATGATCCGATAATAACTTATGATCCTCCAGGAAATATATCCAATATTTCTTTATCACCCTCTCACAAATCTTACCAACCACACTTGTTAAAGACACAGGTCTATAATTAAGAGGCTCTTCTTTACTGCCTCCTTTATAAATGGGCATCACTTCAGCTCTTTCCACTCTACTGGTACTTCCCCTGTTTCTAATGAGCACCTTATAATATCATATAATGGATCAATCAATTCTTTTCTACATTCCTTCATTAATTTGCCTGAAACTTCATCTGGTCCCATCGCTTTATCATCTTTAAGTTCCTCCAACATTTTATATAACTCCTTTTTAGGTATCTTAATGTCATCCATGTACACATTTCCTTCTACATGCTGAGGCTTTACAAACATTGTTTCTTTAGTAAATACTTGTTGAAACCTATTATTTAGCAATTCCATGATATTCTTGGGGTCATCTACTATCCCTTGCTCTCCTTTTAATCTTTCAATGGACTTTCTCTTTTTAAGTTTACCATTTATGAACCTGTAAAACAATTTTGGATGTTCCTTACTCTTGTCTACAATATCTTTTTCAAATTTTCTTTCTTCCTCCCTCCTTACCCTCACATACTCATTTCTCGCCACTCTATAATTCTCCTTATTTAGTATATTCCTGCTCTTTTCCATCTTTTCCAAGCCACATCTCTCTTTTCTTTAGCCTTAACACAAGTTGCATTAAACCAATCCTTTCTTCCTTCCTCTCTCGGTTTATACTTTGGTACAAATTTCATAACTCCTTCTTTATAATATTTCATAAAAATCTCATATTTTTTTGCACTTCTCTGATTTGTAACATCTCCTCCCAATCTAATGTTCTGAAATAATTTTCAAACTTTCTGTGTCCATCTTTCTATAATTCAATCTACCACTCCTGTATGTCTCATCTCTCCTTTGCTGTGTTGTTGCCATCTGCATTTCCATAACCACATGATCACTCTTTCCCAATGGACATTTATATTGTATATCCCCACATAGGTACACTTCTCGTGTTAACACCAAATCCAGTCTAGCCGGTTCATCATCTCCTCTATATCTAGTATTTTTTCACCCTCTGTTCCATCATATTTTCCATCATTAGATTAAGAATCTCTCTCCCATGCTTCCTCTCCAACACCACTTACTAGATTTTCCGAATCCACTTCTTTACAATTAAAATCTCCTACTAATATCACCTTTCTTTTTTCAGTTAATACACTTTCCAAACTCTGTAAAGTATCCTTGATCATATTGTCGTATTCCCTTAATGTCCAAGAATTTGTTTTAGGAGGTACATAGGTCACCATGATTATTAATTCTTTTCCATCACTTTTTAACCTTATGCTTATCACTTCTGCGTTGTTCTTCCTATACCAAACCTTATCCACATTTATCTCCTTCTTCATCATAACCATAACTCCTCCTCCACCTTTACCCTCTCTATCTTATCTCCATATATTATATTTATTATGCAAATTTACCTTTGTTTTTTCATGTAATTTTGTCTCAGTCAAACACACTGTATCAAACACACTGTATCAGGCTTCTCCACCATCATATAGTCTTGCAATTCCAATCTACTTGACAGTATCCCATATATATTAGTATACATTACGGTCCACCCACTGCTCCCTCTAGGGGTTTCTCCGCATTCCTTCTTTCCACATACCATTTTCTGACTCTCTCCTATAACTCTCCAAAAGTCTTTTCTTTTTCCTCTTCAGACCGCACATCATTTTTCCTTTTCGCTTCTTCCAACAATTCCTTATATCTTCTCCTCTCTTCCTCATTTCTATTTTTCCTTATGTACACCTCTTTATAACCTTCTACCTCTCTTAATTTTGATGTTCTATATAAAATGTCCTCCGCAGATTGTTGTGACCAGTACTACTTTAATTGGTCTCCTTACTACCTCCTTATATGGACCCAGTCTATGGATCTCTTCCACTTCTTCTTGTAGGTCTTTTTTTTCCTCATCATTTAGATTTTTTAACAGATCTCTTACCGTTTTAAATTCTTCTTTAATTCTCTTAGGCTTATATGTTATATTTTGTTCTTTCATTCCAAATATTAACACACTCTTCTTCTTTTCTGCTATTTCTCTTATCAATGTTTCCTAATTTTTCGTAACATTAACCAGTTCCTTAGACCTTTCTTTTTTGTCTTCATTCAACTGATCTTTAATTATTTCTTGTAAACCAACCATCTCAGCTTCCCTCGACTCAGTCCATTGTGTTTTCTTCATTTCCCGCTCCCTTTCAAACCTTTCACTTTGCTCACTGATCATTTCCTTAAAGTCATCTTTCTCCTTTACAACTTTCTCCATTTTCTCTTCCAACCATCTCTTGTATTTTTCAATCTCCACTCTTAAGTGTGCATTCTCATCCACCAATCGTTTTTCATTTTCCTCCAGTCTCTTAACTCTTTCCTTCAAAGCCTTGCGAAATTCTCTATCCTGCTCCTCCTCACTCCTCTGAATTTTTAATTCCTTCACCAACTCCTCAAATTTCTTCTGTAGCACAACCAATCTTCCATGCATTGTTGCTCCTGTTGAAGATGGACTCATATTTTGTATGGCCACTTTTGGTTTTGCTCCCTGGGCCTCATCGGTATATTTTGAATTTGGTAACTTATTTCTTACAGGTCTATCCATTTCATTTCATTCTTCCTGGGAGCGTGTGGGTGCATATTACACTAGTTAGTGCACTGGCGGCCAGGCCTGGTAGCTTTGTGTGTGTGGTGGGATGCATTGGCAGCTGTTTATGGCTGGCCCTTGTTTGTTTCCCGCGCCGTCGTCTGGAGCGCGGAGGCTCAACACCTCCGATCACTATTATGCACACTCCACCAGGCTACGTTCACTCTGTACACTCGTTCACTCGCTCTGGTTGCCATTTTGTACTACTAACGGTTCTCACTCTAAGCACATTGTTTAGTGTGTGGAGTGTTAGTTAGACGACACTCTGAGCAAGGAGGCACGTCCACTCTCCACGGAGTGCGAAGTGTGTGTGTATTTACCTAGTTGTATTTACCTAGTTGTAGTTTTACAGGGCCTGGGCTTTATGCTCGTGTGGTCCCGTCTCCATATCTACACTTATCCAATTTTTCTTTGAAACTATGTACACTCTTTGCTGATACCACTTCCTCACTCAAACTGTTCCAAGTCTCAACACATCTTTGCGGGAAACTAAATTTTATAACATCTCTCAGACATCGTCCCTTCCTTAGTTTCTTACTATGCGATCTTGTGCTTCTAAAGTCATATTCTTCTCTCAGGATCAGTTTCTCATTATCCACTTCATCCATTCCGTTAATCAATTTATAAACTTGTATCAGATCCCCTCTCTCTTCTCTGCTCCAAGGTTGGTAGATCCATTGCCTTTAGTCTCTCCTCATATGCCATCCCTTTAAATTCTGGAACCATTCTTGTAGCCATTTTTGTAGTCTCTCTAATTTTCTTATGTGTTTCTTTTATGGGAGTCCACACAACTCCTGCATATTCCAATCTAGGTCTTATTTTAGTACTTATCAATTTCTTCATCATTTCCTTGTCCATATAGTGAAATGCTACTCCAATATTCCTTAGCAAATTATCGTCTCTCTGAAAATTCTATCAATATGGCTAACCGGTTGATTATTTTCTTCCATTGTCACTCCCAAGTCCTTTTCCTTTTTACTTTTCTAGTTCTACTCCATCTCCCATCTTATAGATTCCCACTGGTCGTCTTTCACTTTTCCCATTTCCATGACATGGCTTTTGTCACATTGAATTCCATCTCCCATTTTTGCTCCATTTCCAGATCTTGTTTAAGTCTTCCTGTAGTATTTCACAATCCTCTTTTGTTTAATGACTCTGCACAGTTTCGCATCGTCCGCAAACAGATTTATGTAGCTGTTCACTCCCTCTGGCATGTCATTTATATATACGAGAAAAAGTATTGGTGCCAATACTGACCCTGTGGCACTCCGCTGTCTACTGTTCTCCACTTGGACTTCATATCTTTAACTATCGTCCTTATTTCTCTCCCCCTTAAGTAATTCTTCATCCATCTCAATGTGCTTCCTTTTAAGCCACCCTTCTCCTCTAACTTCCATAGTAATCTTTCATGTGGCACTTTATCAAAAGCCTTTTTTAGATCTAAATAAATACAGTCAATCCATCCTCTCTCTCTTGTACTTTATCAACTATTCTAGAGTAGAAACTCAATAAATTTGTCACACATGACCGACCTTTTCTAAAACCAAATTGGCTATTTGATAATATTTTGTTGTCTTCAAGAAACTCGATCCATTGCTTCTTTATTACTTTTTCACACATCTTGCATATTACACTAGTTAGTGATACCGGTCTGTAATTTAAAGGTTCTTCCTTCCTTCGCTCTTATATATGGGAACCACCTCAGCTCTTTTCCACTCCACTGGCACTGTTCCATTTTCTATTGAGCATTTTATGATGTTGTATATTGGACTTGCTAGTTCTTCCCTACATTCTTTCAGTATTCTGCCTGAGACTTCATCCGGTCCCATTGCCTTTTCCTCATCCAATTCCGTCATCAACTTTTTTATTTCAAGCTTGGTTACTTTAATCTCTTTCATATAGACAGTCTCTCTATTACCCTGTGGTCTTTCAAATTTGGATTCCTTAGTAAAGACCTCATGAAATTTACTATTTAACAGTTCTGCCATACTTTTGGGTCTTCCACCATTCCGTTTTCTCCTTTTAACATTTCTATTGTTTCTTTTTATATTATTTTTCCATTTATGAATCTGTAGAACAATTTTGGTTGTTCCTTACATTTTTCGACAATGTCCTTTTCATAGTTCTTTTCTTCTTCCTTTCTCACCTTAGCATATTAATTTCTTGCTGTTTTGAAGTTTTCCTTATTTTCTGGATTTCTGTTTCTTCTCCACCTTTTCCGTGCTCCATCTCGTTTCTCCTTTGCCCTAGCACATCTTGCATTAAACCAATTTTTCTTTTCTTCTTCTTTAGGTCTATATTTTGGAACATATTCCCTGAGCCCAGTTTTGTATATTTCCAAAAATAAGTTATATTTCTCTTGAACCGTTAATGAGTTTTCCATCTCCTCCCAGTTTACGTTTTTAAAATAGTTCTTGAGATTCTCAATATCAGCCTTTCTGTAATTTAATCGGTCTCCTTTGTATGATTCATCTCTATCTTCCTTTCCTTCTTCTATATCCATCTCTAATATTACATGGTCACTCTTTCCCAATGGGCACTTGTATCTTATATCATCGTTAATTGGTATATCCCTTGTAAAACTAGGTCTAATCTTGCCGGCTCATCGTTTCCTCTGAATCTTGTGTTTTCCTTTACTCTTTGGACCATCAAATTATCTATCATTAGGTTCAGGAATCTATCTCCCAGGCATCTTCCCCATACCACTTTCATAATTTTCCCAGTCTACCTCCTTACAGTTGAAATCTCCTACCAATATCACTTTTCTCCTTTCCTTAATGATTCTTGTAAGACTCCTTATTGTGTCATCTATCATGTCTCTATATTCTTGGTTAGTCCATGAGTTTGTTTTTGGTGGCACATATGTTCCAATGATTGTTAACTCCTTTTTGTTAATATGCATCTTAACATACAGTATTTCTGATTTTCCTTTCCCAAACTCCACTTGATTTACCACTATCTCCTTCCTTAACATCATCATGACGACTCCTCCTCCTTTACCCACTCTGTCTCTCCTCCATATATTATACCTTTTATCTATGTCTATTTTTATTGCCTCATTTAACTTTGTTTCCACCAGACATACAATATCTGGATCTTCTTTCTTTATGTAATCTCTTAATTCTAATTTACTAGATAAAATCCCATCTATGTTTGTATACATCATTTTTAATCTCTTGTTCTTATCATTTTTAGTTAAACTTGCTCCATTCTTTTCTCTTCTTTCTGTTTTATATACCATTTCCTTATCCTGTCTCCTATAATTCTCCAAAAAAATGCCTTCTTCTCCTCCTCTGACCTTTCATTATTTTTTTCTCTTGCTTCTGCCACCAGTTCATTGTGTCTCTTCCTTTCCTTCTTGTTTCTATTTTTCTTTATATATATATATATCTTTGCAACCTTCTGTTTCTCTGAGTTTTGTTTTTCAATATAGTACTTCTTCTGCTGCTGCTTGTGATTTTAGTAATATCTTAATTGGTCTCACTGTTCCTTCTTGATATGGTCCCATTCTATGGATTTCTTCTACTTCCTCTTCTAAGTTCTGTCTATCCTCGTCATTCAGATGTTTTAGTAGGTCCTTTACTGATTTCATTTCGTCTTTTTCCCTTCTTGGTCTATATTTAACATTTTTTTCTTTCAGTCCAAAAATAATTACACTCTTCTTTTTTTCCACAATTTCTCTTACTAAATTTTCTTTTTTCTTGAGGACTCCTATCATTTTGCTTGACATATTTTCATCTCTTTCTTTTAACTGTTCTTCAAATACTTCTTGAAATGATTCCTTGTCTTTCTTATCTTGGATTCTCCATGCTTGTACTTCTTTTTTAAACACGTCTTGTGTGTGTGTGTGTGTATTTACCTAATTGTATTTACCTAATTGTAACATACGGGAAAAGAGCTATGCTCGTGTTGTCCCGTCTCCATATCTATTAATGTCCAGCTTTTTCTTAAAATCATGAATATTCCTTGCGTTGACCACTTCCACGTCTAAACTATTCCATGCTTCCACCCTTCTATGAGGAAGCTATATTTTCACATCTCTCCTATAAGTGGCCATTTTAGTTTTTCCCATGCCCTCTCGACATTCTTCCATTCCACATACACAGATCTTCCCTATCCATTTTTCCATGCCAATCATCACTCTGTATATTGCTATCAGGTCTCCCCTTTCTCTTCTGTTTTCCAGGGTTGGAAGTTGCATTCTTTTCAGTCTGTCTTCATAAGTCAAATCTCTTAAGTCAGGCACCATTTTCGTTGCAGCCCTCTGTACTTTCTCTAGTTTCCTTATGTGTTTCTTTAAGTTCGGAGCCCACTGTATTGTTGCATATTCAAGCCTCGGTCTTATCATTGCAGTAATTATTTTCTTCATCATTTCTTCATCTAGATATCTGAACGCCACTCTTATGTTCCTCAATAAGTTCAATACTTCTCCAATTATTTTGTTTATATGTCTCTCTGGCGATAGGTCATTGGTAATTGTCACCCCAAGGTCTTTTCTTCATGACTGGTTTTATGTCTTCATTTCCTATCTTGTACATACTCCTGATTCTTCTTTCACTCTTGCCAAACTCTATTTTCTTGCATTTTGTCGTGTTGAACTCCATTTGCCATGTACAGCTCCATTTCCATATTCTGTCCAAGTCTTCCTGGAGTAGTTCGCAATCTTTGTCACATCTCACTTTTCGTAACAATTTTGCATCGTCTGCAAATAGGCTCACATAACTGGACACCCCATCCACCATGTCATTTATGTAGACTGCGAACATTACTGGTGCCAACACTGATCCCTGTGGAACTCCACTCTCCACCAAGCCCCATTCTGATGGTCTGTCCTTAATTATTGTTCTCATTTCTCTTCCTACCAAAAGTCTTCCATCCATTTTAGTAAACTGCCATGCACTCCTCCTACCATTTCAAGTTTCCAGATCAGTCTCTGGTGTGGTACCTTATCAAAGGCCTTTTTTAAATCCAGATATATTCCATCAGCCCAACCATCTCTTTCCTGTATTACATCTATCACCCTCAAATAGTAACATATCAGGTTTGTCGTGCATGAACGCCCTTTTCTAAAACCAAATTGACACTCACAAAGTATGTCATTTTTCTCCAAGAAGTCTGTCCATCTAGTCTTCACCACCCTCTCACACATCTTAGCTACCACACTTGTAAGTGACACTGGTCTATAGTTCAATGGGTCTCTCTTGTTACCTGATTTATAGATTGGGACAATGTTAGCTCTTTTCCAGTCTTGGGGCACTACACCTTCCCTTAATGAGGCATCAATTACTTCACAAACTTTTTCTGCCAATTGCTCCTGCATTCTCTTAAAATCCATCCTGATACCCCATCAGGTCCCACAGCTTTTCTCACTTCTAAACTCCCCATCATGTTCTTGATCTCCTCCACAGTTACTTGAAACTCCTTCATAATCCCTTTCTGTTCCATTACCAGTGGTTTGTCAAAAGCAGTCTCCTTTGTGAATACCTTCCGAAAGCATCCATTCATAGCCTCTGCCATTTCCTGGGATCTTCACTGCATACTCCATTTACTTCTAAACTTTCAATACTTTCTCTATTTTTGATGTTGTTGTTCACATGTCTGTAAAAAGCCTTGGTTGGTCTTTACATTTATCAATTATATCCTTTTCTTGTTTCTTTCTTTCTTCTCTTCTAATCAACACATATTCATTTCTTGCTCTTTTGTAACTTTCCACTGCTTAATCTGTCTTTTCCTTCTCCACCTCTTCCATGCATCCTCTTTTCTTGTTCTAGCCTTTTCACATCTATCGTTAAACCAGTCCTGCTTTCCAACTTCTCTATGTTGTCTTATTGGTACAAATTTTTCTCACCTTCTTTGTATATTTTTATAAATTCCTTCCACTTTTCATTTGCTCCTTAGCACTCTTGAATTTCATCCAATTTGTCTCTTGAAAGAATTTCTTTAGGTTTCCAAAATCTGTCTTGGCATAATTCCATCTTCCCACTTTATATTCTTCATTTCTTCTAGATTTCTCTTCGTCTATCACCTTGAACTCCAAAACTGCATGATCACTCTTTGCTAAAGGGCACTCCACCCTCATCTCCTCAATGACCATTGGCTCTGTACTAAAGACCAAGTCCAGTCTTGACGATGCTCCCTCTCCTCCAAACCTAGTATCTTCTTTGACCCACTGAGTTAACACATTTTCCATTGCCAGTGTCAATAGTGTATTTCCCATGTTGTCTCTGATCCTTCCATTGACCAGTCCTCCCAACACACCTCTTTACAATTAAAATCTCCCATCATTATAGTTCGTTCACAGCCACCCAACATTTCTTCCAGACATGTTCCTGTATCACTTATCATTTCTTCATATTCCTGTACTGACCATGCATTTGTCTTAGGTGGTACGTACACCACTATGTAGTGCCTCTTTTTCCTTCATTAGTTTCTGCTCTGATCTTTAGCACTTCTGCCTTTCCCATACCTTTTTCACTTGATCCACCTTTATATCTTTTTTAACCAGCAACATCACTCCTCCTCCCATCTTACCTACTCTATTTCTTTTCCAAACGTTATATTTCCCTTCTCCAACCATCATCAGGTCTTCTCCCTCTCTCAGTTTTGTTTCAGTAAGACCCACAATATCTGGGTTCTTGTCCCTCAAGTAATCGTTGAGTTCTAAAATCCCCGATACATGTATGTGTGTGTGTGTGTGTGTGTGTGTGTGTGTTTTCTGAAGCACTCTCTTTGCTATCACTTTGGTGGGATCTGTGATGTCACAATAGTCACATGCATCTCTCATTAGTCATCATCACTTTGAAATCAGCAGGATTGCTCATCAGTGTACCTCGTGTACATCCATGTACTGTTTCTTGTGCCCTGTGCTCTTTACATGTTAATAGCAAAAGGGAAGAGTCTGAATCAGCTCAAGTGGAAGTTATGTAATCTAAGATTTTTGTTATAGTCAGTGAAATTAGGTAAGAGGTATACAACACATAAATCTAGTTTGAGAGTGACTAAGTAGTCTTAGCTAGTTAGTGCAAAGTTTGGGAGATTCAAGAACATGGGCACAATAGTAGGTTAAGCCGTTGCGCACAGAGACTTAATGTCTATCTTTGGATTGAAAATATGTAGAGAAAGTACCTCCTGTACAACCAAGTACTGTTTCCTGTGCCCTGTGCTCTTTACATGTTAGTGCTACCACTATAGCAAAAGGGAGGAGAGTGAATTAGCCCAACTTTGTAAGATGCATAATGAAAGATATTTTTATAGTTAGTGGATTTAGGTAAGAGGTGTACAACACAGATTAATTTAGTTTGAGAATGACTAGTTTTAGCTAGTAGTGCTAAGTTCAGAAGATTCAAGTGCATAGGCACAGTAAATTAAGTCATTGCGTACATAGGCAATAAACATTTATCTTTGGATTGAAAATGTGTGCAGAGAAAGTAGAAAGAATCAGAAAAGTGGCTACTGTCAGCTGTCTGAGACATATGTTTCAGTGATGAAAAAATTAGGTTTAGTAGAGAAGATTGGTTTTCTACAGATTGAAAAGTTGGGAGATTTTCATGACATTTAAGTTGATACAAGAAGAGCAGTCCAACCTGAGGACGTTTTTATTAGCTTCCAAAAACTGGAGCACTGAGGCTAGTGTAGAAGTCACCATATTCAATTTAGAATTTTAAGTGAAGGGTGTTTGTAATAAATTGCATATAGTTTTCTGTGAAGTAGTAAAGTTGTCTTTAGAGGGCAAACAATGGCTACCCACCTTTGTGTTGCGAGACATAATGGAAAATGTTCAGTGAAGTAACAGCTTGGTTAATGATGAGTTCACAGCATCCCCATGAACCAGTGTTTGTGACCTCCCTGTGTCAGATTAAGAGCAAATTTGTGCATTATAAGAGTAATCTTATATTCTAGATTTACATTTTTATTTGTTTTTAGTTATTTTTTCATGCTATCTCATAAGTTTTACATTGTCTTTATTGCAACCTCCTTTCTGTGATTTGATACTTGTTCTCTGTAACCGTTGTACAACTCCATGCAGGGCTGTTTGTGATCCAGGGTGTGTCCAGCTGCCGTGATGGGGATGGATACTGCATGCTTGGTGCCAACTGTTCCGTGGATGTGGATTTCCTTCCAGACGACAAAGGCGGCAACTGTGCAGGGCTGCGGGAGGCCTTTACGCCGAAGATAGACTTCTCGTGCTGCAGGTGTGTATTTACCTAGTTGTATCTTACAGGGCTTGAGTGGGGCTTATAGTGACCTGTCTCCTTATCTACATTTATCTAACTTTTCCTTAAATTTGTGCACACTTTCTGCTGCTAAAATCTCATCACATAATCCATTCCAGATGTCCACCATCCTATGTGTAAAGCTGAACTTCTTAATGTTCCTCAGACACTGACTTTTCATGATCTTGGAATGTCTCTTTGTTTGTCTATCTCCATCCTCCGTCAGTGTTACCAGGTCTTGTCTGTCTATTTCTCCCATACGGTTTATAAGCTTATACATCATTATTAGGTCCTCTCTTTACCGTCTATCCTTCAAAGTTGGTAATTCCATTTTTTCAGTCTTTCTTCATAGGGAAGATCCCTTATTTCTGGGATCATCTTTGTAGCAGTCTTTTGAATTCTTTCTTGATGTCTTTCTGCCTGTATAGTGACCATACCACTGTTGCATATTCCAGTCTAGGTCTCATCATAGTGGTTACTATCTTTTTCATTATACTCTTATCCATGTAATTGAACACCATCCTGATGTTAGTTACTGTCTTGTATGTTGAAGCAAATAGTCCATTTATGTGTCTTTCTGGAGTGAGGGTGTCTTGTATAATCACTCACAGGTCTTTTCCTTCACTTCTTTTTATTATAATCTCTTCTCCCCTTTTATGTTCCCTCTTAGGTGTTCTATTACTTTTACCTCTTTCCATTACATGGCATTTCCTGGTATTAAATTCTAATTTCCACTTTTGGTGCCAGTTCCAAATCTTGTCAATATCTTTTTGCAGTTCCATATAGTCACTGATTTTCCTTATTACTCTCAAAAGCTTCATATCATCTGCAAACAAATTTCTATAGTTACTCAAACCCTTTTGCATATCACTGACATATACTTGGAACATAATTTGTGCCAACATTGAACCCTGTGTGTGTATTTACCTAGTTGTATTTACCTAGTTGTGTTTTACAGGAAAAGAGCTATGCTCATGCTGTCCTGTCTTCATACCTATAGTCAACCAGTTTAGCCTTAAGGTCATGAATATTCCTTGCTTGAACTACTGTTTCGTCCAACTTTTCCCATATTTCTATGCTTCTATTTGGAAAGCTACATTTCTTAATATCTCTTCTACACACAGTGTTTTTCAATTTCATGCTGTGTCCCCTTGTATTTCTTGAGTCCTACATTAATGGGTCTTCTTTCTCAACTTTTTTTTTATGTAAGTAAGAGAGAGGGACAGCCAAGGGAAAAAAAAAAAAACACTTGGGTGCTGGTTCTCTAGAAGAAAGAAAAGCGTTAGCTAAAATTAGGGAGCAAATGTCTTGATACCTTCCTCTTGAAAGAAGACAAGTCGTAGGAGGTCGGGAATACAGGAGTAGGTAGGGAGTTCCAGAGTTTACCAGAGAAAGGTATGAATGATTGAGAGTACTGGTTAACTCTTGCATTAGAGAGATGGACAGAATAGGGATGAGAGGAAGAAGAAAGTCTTGTGTAGTGAGGCCACAGGAGGAGGGGAGGCATGCAGTTAGCAAGATCAGTAGAACAGTTACTATGAAAGTAGCGACAAAAGATAGAAAGAGATGCAACATTTTGGCGGTGGAAAGAGCCTGAAGACAGTCAGTCAGAGTAGGGGAGATGATGAGACAAAAAGCTTTAGATTTTACCCTGTCTAATAAAACTGTGGGAGTGGAAACCCCAAAAATGTGAAGAGTACTCTATACTGGAGCGGATAAGGCCCTTGTACAGAGTTAGAAGTTAGAGAGGTGAGAAAAACAGGCTGAAATGCCGCAGAACCTCTAACTTCATAGAAACTGTTTTAGAAAGAGATGAGATGTGAAGTTTCCAGTTAAGATTATGAGTAAAGGACAGACCGAGGATATTCTGTGTGGAAGAGGGAGACAGTTGAGTGTCATAGAAGAACAGCGGATAGTTGTCTGGAAGGTTATGTCAAGTTGAAAGGACGTAGAAAGATGTAGGGTAGTATCATCAGTGTAGGACTGGATAGGGCGAGAAGTTTGGTTAAGAAGGCCATTAATGAATAATAGAAAGAGAGTGGGTGATAGGACAAACCCTGAGGAACACCATTGTTAATAGATTTAGAAGAATAGTGGCTGTCTACCATGGCTGCAATAGAACGGTCGAAATGGAAACTTGAGATAAAGTTGGAGAGAGAAGGATAGAAATTATAGGAGAGCATTTTGGAAATGAAAGCTTTTTGCCACACTCTATCAAAATCTTTTCACCAAAATCTCTAAAAGTGGATGACCAAGACTAGGTAAGGAAAGCCAGAAGATCACCAGTAGAGTGACCTTGACAGAAACCGTACTGGCGATCAGATAGAAGATTGTGAAGTGAGAGTTGTATAAGACACTTCCTATTGAGGATAGATTCAATAACTTTAGACAAGCAAGATATTAGAGCTATAGGACTGCAATTTGAGGGATTAGAATGGTCACTGTTTATAGGAACAGGCTGAATGTAGGCAAACTTCCAGGAAGAAGTAAAGGTAGAAGTAAATAGACATAGTTGAAAGAGGTTGGCCAGGCAAGATGCAGGCATGGAAAAAAAGTTTTTGAAAACAATAGGAGGTACCCCATCAGGTCCATAAGCCTTCTGAGGGTTTAGGCCAGTGAGGGCATGGAAAACATCATTACAAAGAACTTTGATTGAAGACAAGAAATAGTCAGAGGGAAGAGGAGAGGGAGGGACAACCTCAGAATCATCCAAGGTGGAGTTTTTAGCAAAGGATTGAGAGAAGACTTCAGCTATAAAAAGACATGAGATGGCAGTGATGTCATCAGCATCAAATGTATTCACCTAGTTGTAATTTTACAGGGCCTGGGTATCATACTCGTGTGGCCCCGTCTCCATATCTACACACATCCAACTTTCCTTTAGAACTATGCACACTCCTCGCTAACACCACCACCTCACTCAAACTATTCCACACCTCGACACATCTCTGTGGGAAACTATATTTCTTCACATCCTTCAAGCATATTCCCTTGGCTATCTTTTTACTATGCGATCTCATAGTTTGATTTAAATTTTCTTCTCAACATCATTTGCTCATTATCCACTTCATCCAAACCATTCAACAGTTTATAAACCTATATTAAATCCCCTCTTTTCTTTGTTCCAAGGTAAGCAAATTCATTTCTTTTAATCTGTCCTCTTAGGTCATTTCTGCCAATTCCGGAACCATTTTTGTTGCCATTCTCTGCAATCTCTCCAACTTCCTTATATGCTTCTTTTTATAAGGGGACCAAACCACCTCAGCATATTCCAATCTTGGTCTAATTACCGTACTAATTAATTTCTTCATCATATCTTTATCCATATAATGAAAGGCTAATCCAATATTTCTAATCAAATTATATGTTTCTCCAAACATCTTGTCAATATGAGCCTCAAACTGCCCATGGTCTTGTATTATCACTCCCAAATCCTTTTCCTTTTCCACCTTTTTCAACACTACTTCTTCACCCATCTTATATGACCCTCTTGGCCGTCTTCCACTCTTCCCCATCTCGATTACATGACTTTTGCTCAGATTAAATTCCATCTCCCACCTCTTCCTCCACTCCCAAATCCTATCCAGATCTGCCTGTAAAATTTCACAATCTTCTTCACTCTTCACACACCTACACAACTTTGCATCATCCACAAACAAATTAATATAACTGTTTACTCCCTCTGGCATATCATTAATATAGACAAGGAAAAGTATTGGTGCCAGCACTGAACCTTGTGGGACTCCACTCTCCACCACCAACCAGTCCGAATTTGCATCTTTTATTACCGTTCTCATCTCCCTCCATCTCAAGTAGTTTTCCATCCACTTTAACACTTTTCCCTTCAGTCCTCCATAAATCTCTAATTTCCATAGCAGTCTCATGTGAGGTACCTTCTCAAAAGCTTTTTTTAAATCCAAATATCCACATTCCATCCATTCCTCTCTCTCTTGTAATAAAAGCTCAGTAGATTTGGTACACATGATCTCCCTTTCCTGAAGCCAAATTGATGATCCGATAATAACTTATGATCCTCCAGGAACCATATCCAATATTTCTTTATCAACCTCTCACAGATCTTACTGACCACACTTGTTAAAGACACAGGTCTATAGTTAAGAGGCTCTTCTTTACTGCCTCCCTTATGAATGGGCACCACTTCAGCTCTTTTCCACTCTATCGGTACTTCCGTGGTTTCTAATGAGCACCTTACAATATCATATAATGGATCTATCAATTCTTCTCTACATTGCTTCAATAATTTTCCTAAAACTTCATGTGGTTCCATCGCTTTATCATCTTTAAGTTCCTCCAACATTTTATATAACTCCTTTTTAGGTATCTTAATGTCATCCATGTGCACATTTCCTTCTACATTCTGAGGCTTTACAAACATTGTTTCTTTAGTAAATACTTGTTGAAACCTATTATTTAGCAATTCTGCAATATTCTTAGGGTCATCTACTATCCCTTGCTCTCCTTTTAATCTTTCAATGGACTCTCTCTTTTTAAGTTTACCATTTATGAACCTGTAAAACAATTTTGGATGTTCCTTACTCTTGTCTACAATATCTTTTCAAATTTTCTTTCTTCCTCCTCCTTTCCTTCACATACTCATTTCTCGCCACTCTATAATTCTCCTTATTTAGTATATTCCTGCTCTTTTTCCATCTTTTCCAAGCCACATCTCTCTTTTCTTTAGCCTTAACACAAGTTGCATTAAACCAATCCTTTCTTCCTTCCTCTCTTGGTTTATACTTTGGTACAAATTTCATAACTCCTTTATAATATTTCATAAAAATCTCTTTTTTTTTTTTTGCACTTCTCTGATTTGTAACATCTCCCAATCTAATGTTCTAAAATAATTTTTCAAATTTTCTGTGTCCATCTTTCTATAATTCAATCTACCACTCCTCTATGACTCATCTCTCCTTCGCTGTGTTATTGCCATCTGCATTTCCATAACCACATGATCACTCTTCCCCAATGGACATTTATATTGTATATCCCCATATAGGTACACTTCTCGTGTTAACACCAAATCCAGTCTAGTCGGTCCATCGTCTCCTCTATATCTAGTATTTTCTTTCACCCTCTGTTCCATCATATTTTCCATCATTAGATTAAGGAATCTCTCTCCCCATGCTTCCTCTCCAACACCACTTACTAGATTTTCCCAATCCACTTATTTATAATTAAAATCTCCTTCTAATATCACCTTTCTTTTTCCAGTTAATACACTTTCCAAACTCTGTAAAGTATCCTTGATCATATTGTCGTATTCCCTTAATGTCCAAGAATTTGTTTTAGGAGGTACATAGGTCACCATGATTATTAATTCTTTTCCATCACTTTTTAACCTTATGCTTATCACTTCTGCGTTGTTCTTCCCATACCAAACCTTATCCACATTTATCTCCTTCTTCGTCATAATCATAACTCCTCCTCCACCTTTACCCTCTCTATCCTTTCTCCATATATTATATTTATTATCCAAATTTACCTTTGTTTTTTCATGTAATTTTGTTTCAGTCAAACACACTGTATCAGGCTTCTCCACCATCACATAGTCTTGCAATTCTAATCTACTTGACAGTATCCCATCTATATTAGTATACATTACGGTCCACCCACTGCTCCTCTAGGGGTTCCTCCATTCCTTCTTTCCACATACCATTTTCTGACTCTCTCCTATAACTCTCCATAAAAACTTTCTTTTTCCTCTTCAGACCGTTCATCATTTTTCCTTCTCGCCTCTTCCAACAATTCCTTATATCTTCTCCTCTCTTCCTCATTTCTATTTTTTCTTACATACACCTCTTTACAACCTTCTACCACTCTTAATTTTGATGTTCTATATAAAATGTCCTCCGCAGATTGTTGTGACTTCAGTATTACTTTAATCGATCTCCTTACTCCCTCCTTATACGGACCCAGTCTATGGATCTCTTCCACTTCTTCTTGTAGGTCTTTTTTTTCATCATCATTTAGATTTTTAAACAGATCTCTTACCGTTTTTAATTCTTCTTTAATTCTCTTAGGCTTGTATGTTATATTTAGTTCTTTCATTCAAAATATTAACACACTCTTCTTCTTTTCTGCTATTTTTCTTGTCAATGTTTCCTTATTCTTCAAAACATTAACCAGTTCCTTAGACCTTTCTTTTTTGTCTTCATTCAACTGATCTTTAATTATTTCTTGTAATCCAGCTATCTCAGCTTCCCTCGACTCAGTCCATTGTGTTTTCTTCAGTTCCCACTCCCTTTTAAACCTTTCACTTTGCTCACTGATCAATTCCTTAAAGTCATCTTTCTCCTTTACGACTTTCTCCGTTTTCTCCTCCAACCGTCTCTTATATTTTTCAACCTCCACTCTCAAGTGTGCATTCTCATCCACCAATCGTTTTTCATTTTCCTCCAGTCTCTTGACTCTTTCCTTCAAAGCCTTGCAGAATTCTCTATCCTGCTCCTCCTCACTCCTCTGAACTTTTAATTCCTTCACCAACTCCTCAAATTTCTTTTCTAGCATTACCAATCTTCCTTGCATTGTTGCCCCTGTTGAAGATGGACTCATATTTTGTATGGCCACTTTTGGTTTTGCTCCCTGGGCCTCATCGGCATATTTTGAATTTGGTAACTTATTTCATACTGGTCTATCCATTTAATTTCAATCTTCCTGGGAGCGTGTGGGTGTGTGGTGGTGTGCACTGGCAGTCAAGCCTGGTAGCTTTGTGTGTGTGGTGGGATGCGTTGGTGGCTGTTTATGGCTGGCCTTTGTGGTTTCTGCGCTGTCGTTTGGAGTGCGGAGGTTCCAACACCTCCGATCACTCTTATGTACACGCCACCAGGCTACGTTCACTCTGTACACTTGTTCACTCGCTCTGGTTCCCCTTTTGTACTAGTGACGGTTCTCACTCCAAGCACATTGTTTAGGGTGTGGAGTGTTAGGTAGACGGTACTCTGAGCAAGGAGGCATGTCCACTCTTCGCGGAGCTCGGAGTGTGTGTGTGTGTGTGTATTCACCTAGTTGTATTCACCTAGTTGTAATTTTACAAGGCCTGGGTATCATACTCGTGTGGCCCCGTCTCCATATCTACACACATCCAACTTTCCTTTAAAAACTGCACACTCCTCGCTGACACCACCTCCTCACTCAAACCATTCCACACCTCCACACATCTTTGTGGGAAACTATATTTTTTCACATCCTTCAAGCATATTCCCTTGGCTATCTTTTTACTATGCGATCTTGTAGTTCTACTTAAGTTTTCCTCTCTCAACATCATTTGCTCATTATCCACTTCATCCAGTCCACTCAACAGTTTATAAACATGTATTAAATCTCCTCTTTCTCTTCTTTGTTCCAAGGTAGGCAAATTAATTTCTTTTAATCTCTCCTCATAGGTCATTTCTGCCAATTCCAGAACCATTTTTGTTGCCATTCTCTGCAATCTCTCCAACTTCCTTATATGCTTCTTTTTATAAGGGGACCAAACCACTCCAGCATATTCCAATCTTGGTCTAATTACCATACTAATTAATTTCTTCATCATATCTTTATCCATATAATGGAAGGCTAATCCAATATTTTTTATCAAATTATACGTTTCTCCAAACATCTTATCAATATGAGCCTCAAACTGCCCATGGTCTTGTATTATCACTCCCAAATCCTTTTCCTTTTCCACCTTTTCAACACTACTTCTTCACCCATCTTATATGACCCTCTTGGCCGTCTTCCACTCTTTCCCATCTCCATCACATGACTCTTGCTCAGATTAAATTCCATTTGCCACCTCTTGCTCCACTCCCAAATCATGTGTGTGTGTGTGTGTGTGTGTGTGTGTGTGTGTGTGTGTGTGTGTGTGTGTGTGTGTGTGTGTATTCACCTAGTTGTATTCACCTAGTTGTAATTTTACAGGGCCTGGGTATCATACTCGTGTGGCCCGTCTCCATATCTACACACATCCAACTTTCCTTTAAAACTATGCACACTCCTTGCTGACACCACCTCCTCACTCAAACCATTCCACACCTCCACACATCTTTGTGGAAACTATATTTTTCACATCCTTCAAGCATATTCCCTTGGCTATCTTTTTACTATGCGATCTTGTAGTTCTACTTAAGTTTTCCTCTCTCAACATCATTTGCTCATTATCCACTTCATCCAGTCCATTCAACAGTTTATAAACCTGTATTAAATCTCCTCTTTCTCTTCTTTGTTCCAAGGTAGGCAAATTCATTTCTTTTAATCTCTCCTCATAGGTCATTTCTGCCAATTCCGGAACCATTTTGTTGCCATTCTCTGCAATCTCTCCAACTTCCTTATATGCTTCTTTTTATAAGGGGACCAAACCACTCCAGCATATTCCAATCTTGGTCTAATTACCATACTAATTAATTTCTTCATCATATCTTTATCCATATAATGGAAGGCTAATCCAATATTTTTATCAAATTATACGTTTCTCCAAACATCTTATCAATATGAGCCTCAAACTGCCCATGGTCTTGTATTATCACTCCCAAATCCTTTTCCTTTTCCACCTTTTTCAACACTACTTCTTCACCCATCTTATATGACCCTCTTGGCCGTCTTCCACTCTTTCCCATCTCCATCACATGACTTTTGCTCAGATTAAATTCCATTTGCCACCTCTTGCTCCACTCCCAAATCTTATCCAGGTCTGCCTGTAAAATTTCACAATCTTCTTCACTCTTCACACACCTACACAACTTCGCATCATCCGCAAACAAATTAATATAACTGTTTACTCCTCTGGCATGTCATTTATATATACCAGGAAAAGTATTGGTGCCAGCACTGAGCCTTGTGGGACTCCACTCTCCACCACCAACCAGTCCGACCTTGCATCCCTTATTACCGTTCTCATCTCCCTCCATCTCAAGTAGTTTTCCATCCACTTTAACACTTTTCCTTTCAGTCCTCCATAAATCTCTACTTTCCATAACAGTCTCTCGTGAGGTACCTTGTCAAAAGCTTTCTTTAAATCCAAATATACACAGTCCATCCATCCCCTCTCTCCTGTATTTTGTCAACCACTCTTGAATAAAAGCTCAGTAGATTTGTTACACATGACCTCCCTTTCCTGAAGCCAAATTGATGATCCGATAATAACTTATGATCCTCCAGGAACCGTATCCAATATTTCTTTATCACCCTCTCACAAATCTTACCGACCACACTTGTTAGAGACACAGGTCTATAGTTAAGAGGCTCTTCCTTACTGCCTCCCTTATAAATGGGCACCACTTCAGCTCTCTTCCACTCTACTGGTACTTCCCTGTTTCTAATGAACACCTTATAATATCATATAATGGATCAATCAATTCTTCTCTACACTCCTTCAATAATTTTCCTGAAACTTCATCTGGTCCCATCGCTTTATCATCTTTAAGTTCCTCCAACATTTTATATAACTCCTTTTAGGTATCTTAATGTCCTCCATGTGCACATTTCCTTGTACATTCTGTGGCTTTACAAACATTGTTTCTTCAGTAAATACTTGCTGAAACCTATTATTTAGCAATTCCGCTATATTCTTAGGGTCATCTACTATCCCTTGCTCTCCTTTTAATCTTTCAATGGACTCTCTCTTTTAAGTTTACCATTTATGAACCTGTAAAACAATTTTGGATGTTCCTTACTCTTGTCTACAATATCTTTTTCAAATTTTCTTTCTTCCTCCTCCTTACCCTCACATACTCATTTCTTGCCACTCTATAATTCTCCTTATTTAGTATATTCCTGCTCTTTTCCATCTTTTCCAAGCCACATCTCTCTTTTCCTTAGCCTTAACACAAGTTGCATTAAACCAATCCTTTCTTCCTTCCTCTCTTGGTTTATACTTTGGTACAAATTTCATAACTCCTTCTTTATAATATTTCATAAAAATCTCATATTTCTTTTGCACTTCTCTGATTTGTAACATCTCCTCCCAATCTAATTTTCTGAAATAATTTTTCAAACTTTCTGTGTCCATCTTTCTATAATTCAATCTACCACTCCTGTATGTCTCGTCCTTCCTTCGCTGTGTTGTTGCTATCTGCATTTCCATAACCACATGATCACTCTTTCCCAAAGGACACTTGTATTGTATATCTCCACATAGGTACACTTCTCTTGTTAACACCAAATCCAGTCTAGCCAGTTCATCTCCTCTATATCTAGTATTTTCCTTCACCCTCTGTTCCATCATATTTTCCATCATTAGATTAAGAAATCTCTCTCCCCATGCTTCCTCTCCAACACCACTTACTAGATTTTCCCAATCCACCTCCTTACAATTAAAATCTCCTACTAGTATCACCTTTCTTTTTCCAGATAATACACTTTCCAAACTCTGCAAAGTATCCTTGATCATATTGTCGTATTCCCTTAATGTCCAAGAATTTGTTTTAGGAGGTACATAGGTCACCATGATTATTAATTCTTTTCCATCACTTTTTATCCTTATGCTTATCACTTCTGCGTTGTTCTTCCCATACCAAACCTTATCCACATTTAATTCTTTCTTCGTCATAATCATAACTCCTCCTCCACCTTTACTCTCTATCCTTTTCCATATATTATATTTATTATCCAAATTTATCTTTGTTTTTTCATGCAATTTTGTCTCAGTCAAACACACTATATCAGGCTTCTCCACTATCATATAGTCTTGCAATTCCAATCTACTTGACAGTATCCCATCTATATTAGTATACGTTACGGTCCACCCACTGCTTCCTCTAGGGGTTCCTCCGTATTCCTTCTTTCCACATATCACTTTCTGACTCTCTCTCCTATAACTCTCCAAAAACTTTCTCTTTCCTCCTCAGACCGCTCATCATTTTTCCTTCTCGCCTCTTCCACCAATTCCTTATATCTTCTCCTCTCTTCCTCATTTCTATTCTGTCTCACAAACACCTCTTTACAACCTTCTATCTCTCTTAACTTTGATGTTCTATATAGGACATCCTCCGCAGATTGTTGTGACTTCAGTACTACTTTAATCGGTCTGTTCACTCCTCCTTATATGGACCCAGTCTATGGATCTCTTCCACTTCTTCTTGTAGGTCTTTTTTTTCATCATCATTTAGATTTTTAAACAGTTCTCTTACCGTTTTCAATTCTTCCTTAATTCTCTTAGGCTTATATGTTATATTTTGTTCTTTCATCCCAAATATTAACACACTCTTCTTCTTTCTGCTATTTCCCTTATCAATGTTTCCTTATTCTTCATTACATTAACCAGTTCCTTGGACCTTTCTTTTTTGTCTTCCTTCAACTGATCTTTAATTATTTCTTGTAATCCAACCATCTCTGCTTCCCTCGACTCAGTCCATTGTGTTTTCTTCAGTTCCCATTCCTTTCAAGCCTTTCATTCTGCTCACTAATCATTTCCTTAAAGTCATCTTTCTCCTTTACTACTCTATCCATTTTCTCCTCCAACTGTCTCTTGTATTTTTCAACCTCCACCTTCAAATGCGCATTCTCATCCACCAATCGTTTTCATTTTCCTCCAGTCTCTTAACTCTTTCCTTCAAAGCCTTGCGGAATTCTCTATCCTGCTCCTCCTCACTCCTCTGAACTTTTAATTCCTTCACTAACTCCTCAAATCTCTTCTCCAACATCACCAATCTACCTTGCAATGTTGCCCCTGTTGAAGCTGGACTCATGCTTTGACTGGCCACTTTCGGCTTTGCTCCCTGGGCCTCATGAACATATTTTGTTTATGCTCGTATGGCCCTGTCTCCATATCTGCACTTATCCAATCTTACTTTAAAAGTGTGCACACTCTTTGCAGACACTACTTCTTCATCTAAACTGTTCCACGTCTCAATACATCTCTGCGGGAAACTATATTTTTTAATATCTCTCAGACATCTTCCCTTCCTCAGCTTTTTACTATGCGATCTTGTGCTTCGGATGTCATATTCTTCTCTCAAGATCAGTTTCTCATTATCCACTTGGTCCATTCCGTTGATCAATTTATAGACTTGTATGAGGTCTCCTCTCTCCCTTCTTTGTTCCAAGGTTGGTAGATCCATAGCCTTTAGTCTCTCCTCATATGTCATCCCTTCAAGTTCTGGGACCATTCTTGTAGCCATTTTTTGTAGCCTCTCCAATTTTCTTATGTGTTTCTTTTTATGAGGGGTCCACACTACTCCTGTATATTCCAATCTGGGTCTTATTATAGTATTTATCAATTTCTTCATCATTTCTTTGTCCATGTAGTGAAATGCTACTCCAATATTCCTTAGCAAATTATATGTTTCTCTAAAAATTCTATCAATATGGCTTACTGTCGTATCATCCATAAACAAATTTATGTAGCTGTTCACTCCTTCTGGCATGTCGTTAATATAAATGAGGAAAAGTACTGGTGCCAATACTGACCCCTGTGGCACTCCGCTTTCTACTGCTCTCCACTTGGACTTTATATCTTTAACTACCGTTTTTATTTACCTATTTGTATTTACCTATTTGTGTATTACAGGGCCCGAGCTAAGCTCTCTGTGTCCTGTCTCCTTGTCCACTCCTGTCATATCTCTCTTTCATGTGATTGACACACACTGCATCAGCGACATCACTGCTCAGTTTATTCCACTTATCACTACTACGATGCGGGAAACTCTACTTTCTCACGTCATTCAGACAGATGTCTTTTATTAGTTTTTTCCCATGTCCTCGGAGATGATTACTTGTGGTCACCTTAATCAATTCTCTGTCCAATATGTCAATCTTGTTCACCAATTTATACATAGTTATCATGTCTCCTCTTGTTCTTCTCTCTTCTAATGTGGTCAGCCCCAGTTCCCTCAGTCTTTCCTCATAGTCTAACTCTTTGAATCCTGGTACTATCCTTGTTGCCAGCCTTTTCCACCTTCTTCACATTTTTCTTCATGTGCGGTGACCAGACGCAAGTTGCATATTCTAACTGGGGTCTTATTAAAGTGCATAGTATATTCTTCATCATTCCTTCATTTAGGTAGTGGAATGCAAGACCAATATTTTGAAGCATGTTATATGTTTTCCCAAATATCTTGTTAATGTGTTTCTCTGGTGACAAAGTGTTTTGCACGGTTACTGCTAAGTCTTTCTCCTCATTGGTTTCTTCAATTTTCTCATCACCCAGCCTGTAATCCCTGTTTGGTCTGTATCTACTTCTTCCCATTTTCATAACATGGCTCTTGTTTATATTGAATTCCATCTGCCACTCTTTACTCCACTCATATATTTTATCAATTCATATATTTTATCAAGATCTTCCTGTAACTTGTTACAATCTTCCACATTCTTTACTCTCCTCATAATTTTAGTATCGTCCGCAAACATATTCATGTAACTGTCAATTCCTGCTGGCATATCATTAACATAAATAAAAAACATGATGGGACCAAGCACTGACCCTTGTGGAACTCCACTGGTTACCTTTTTCCACTCAGACTTCTTTCCTTTCACCACTGTTTGCATTTCTCTTCCCACTAAGTAATTTTCCATCCATTTTGCTAGTTTATCACTTACTCCTCCAATCTTCTTTAGTTTTCACATCAATCTATTGTGTGGCACTTTATCAAAGGCCTTTCTCAAGTCCAGGTAGATAGCATCCACCCATCTCCCTCTATGTTGTAGTATGTCAGTCACTCTTGAATAAAAACATAATAAATTGGATACGTACGATCTTCCTTTCTGAAACCAAACTGCCTTTCACTCAGGATGTTTTCACTTTCTAGATACTCACTCCACTTTGCTTTAATTACTTCTTCACATACCTTGCACAATATACTAGTCAACGATACTGGTCTGTAATTTAACAGTTCCATTCTACTTCCATTCTTATATATAGGCACAATGTCAGCTCTTTTCTACTCTTCGGGACTATTCCTGTTCGTATGGAGGTTTCCACAATATCAAATATGGGGTTCAACAATTGATCTTTAATTTTTTTTAGCAGCCTCCCAGATATACCATCAGGCCCCATTGATTTATTAATATCCAGATTGCTTATAATTTTCCTTATATCTTTTTTAGTAACCATGATGTCCTGCATTTGCTTTATTTCCGTAGGCCTTTCTCCTGTAAAATGCTCCTCCTTTGTAAACACTTTGCAAAAGTTGTTGTTCAATATTTCAGCTATATCTCTAGCATCCTCATATACTTCTTCCCCATCTTTTACTTTTTCTATTGCTTATCTTTTATTTAGTTTTCCATTTATGAATTTGTAAAACATGTTAGGGTCACTATCACAGTTTTCCACCATTCTTTTCATATTCCTTTTGTGCTGTTCTCCTTACTTCAACATATCTATTCCTTGCTGTTTTGTAGACTTCTCTTGATAATACTTCACTGTTTTTCTTAACTTTCTTCCATGCCTTTTCTTTGTTCTTTTTTGCTTCTTCACAATTTTTATTAAACCACTGTTTATTATTTAAAGTCCTCTTTCTGTAATATGGCACAAACTTCTTCCCAGCAGAGTTATGTAAATCCATAAATTTATCATATTTCAATTGCATATCCCCTTCCTGGTATACCACAGACCAGTCAATTTCATTAAATAACTCTCTTATATGGTTATAATTTGCCCTGACATAATTTAATTTCTCCTACTTTTACTCCACACTCTTTTCCATGCTTAATTCCGTATCCAGGTCAAATCTTAGGACATCATGGTCATTTTTCCCCAAGGGGCAGTCATGTTCAATTTCCTCTTTTAGAGAGATGCCCCTGGTAAATACCAAATCCAACCTCGCTGCAACATCCTGTCCCCTGCACCTTGTTGGTGATCTCACCCACTGTGTCATCAAGTTATTTGTTGCTACTTTTAACAATTCCTCTGCCCACTCACCACCATTCACCACTTTGTAGTCTTCCCACACTATTTCCTTACAATTAAAGTCCCCGACAATCATCACTCTATCCTTTCTGGTGAGTTTCTGCTTCATTCTGTCTAGAGTATTTTTCATCACCATTTTATGCTGTTCATATTTCCAAACACTGGTTCTGGGTGGTATGTATACTGTTATAATATTAATGTCCCTCTTGCCATCTGTTATAAGCATACTTATAACTTCCTCATTTCCCTTACTAAAGTTCACCTCCTTCACTATCAGATCTTTCTTAGTAAAAATCATTATACCACCACCTCCTTTATTCTTTCTATCATTTCTCCATACTTTGTAGTGTTTTACATCAAACCAATCTAGCCTTATTTCGGGCCTTAGCTTTGTTTCCACCACACACATTATGTCCGGTTCTATATTCGTGTATGTCACTTGAATTCCATTCCTAATCTCTTTCTTCCATGTTTCAGTCAGTGTAATGTTTATTCTGTCTGCTTGTGTATTTACCTATTTGTGTATTACAGGACCCGAGCTAAGCTCTCTGTGTCCTGTCTCCTTGTCCATTCCTGTCATATATCTCTTTCATCTGATTGACACACACCGCGTCAACGACATCACTGCTCAGTTTATTCCACTTATCAATGCTATGATGCGGGAAACTGTATTTTCTCACGTCATTTAGACAGATGTCTTTTATTAGCTTTTTTCCATGTCCCCGGAGCTGATTACTTGTGGTCACCTTTATCAACTCTCTGTCCAGTATGTCAATCTTGTTCACCAATTTATACATAGTTATCATGTCTCCTCTTGTTTTTCTCTCTTCTAATGTGGTCAGCCCCAGCTTCCTTAGTCTTTCCTCATAGTCTAACTCCCTGAGTCCTGGTACCATCCTTGTTGCCAGCCTCTGTACCCTTTCTACCTTCTTCACATTTTTCTTCATATGTGGTGACCAGACACAAGATGCATATTCTAACTGGGGTCTTATTAAGGTACATAATATCTTCATCATTCCTTCATCTAGGGCAGTCTAGGGCAGTCTAGGTAGTGGAACGCAAGGCCAATATTTTGAAGCATGTTACATGTTTTCCAAAAAATCTTGTTAATGTGTTTCTCCGGTGACAAAGTGTTTTGCACGGTTACTCCTAAGTCTTTCTCCTCATTGGTCTCTTTAATTTTCTCATCACCCAGCCTGTAATCCCAGTTTGGTCTGTATCTACTTCTTCCCATTTTCATAACATGGGTCTTGTCTATATTAAATTCCATCTGCCACTCCTTACTCCACTCATATATTTTATCAAGATCTTCCTGTAACTTGTTACAATCTTCCACATTCCTACTGGCATATCATTAACATAAATCAAAAACATGATGGGACCAAGCACTGACCCTTGTGGAACTCCACTGGTTACCTTCCTCCACTCGGACTTCCTTCCTCTCACCACTGTTCTCATTTCTCTTCCCACTAAGTAATTTTCCATCCATTTTGCTAGTTTATCATTTACTCCTCCAATCTTCTTTAGTTTCCAAATCAGTCTTTTGTGTGGTACTTTATCAAAGGCTTTTCTCAAGTCCAGGTAGATAGCATCCACCCATCCCTCTCTTTGTTGTAGTAAGTCAGTCACTCTTGAATAAAAACATAATAAATTGGATACACACGATCTTCCTTTTCTGAAACCAAACTGCCTTTCACTCAGAATGTTTTCACTTTCTAGATACTCACTCCACTTAGCTTTAATTACTTCTTCACATACCTTGCACAATATACTAGTCAACGATACTGGTCTATAATTTAGCGGTTCCATTCTACTACCATTCTTATATATAGGCACAATGTCAGCTCTTTTCCACTCTTTCAGGACTAATCCTGTTCGTATGGAGGTTTCCACAATATCAAATACGGGGTTCAACAATTGATCCTTACATTCATTTAGCAACCTCCCAGATATGCCATCAGGCCCCATTGATTTATTAATATCCAGATTGCTTATAATTTTCCTTACATCTTCCTTAGTAACCATGATGTCCTGCATTTGCTTTATTTCCGTAGGCCTTCCTCCCATAAAATGCTCCTCCTTTGTAAACACTTTGCAAAGTTGTCGTTCAAAATTTCAGCTATATCTCCAGCATCTTCATATACTTCTTCCCCATTTTTACCTTTCTATTGCCTCCCTTATATTTAGTTTTCCATTTATGAATTTGTAAAACATTTTGGGTCACTATCACAGTTTTCCACCACCCTCTGTTCATATTCCTTCTGTGCTGTTCTCCTTACTTCAACATATCTATTCCTTGCTGTTTTGTAAACTTCTCTTGATAATACATCACTGTTTTCTTAAGTTTCTTCCATGCCTTTTCTTTGTTCTTTTTTGCTTCTTCACAATTTCTATTAAACCACTGTTTATTATTTAAAGTCCTCTTTCTGTAATATGGCACAAACTTTTCACAGCAGAGTTATGCAAATCCATAAATTTATTGTATTTCAATTGCATATCCCTTTCCTGGTATACCACGGACCAGTCAATTTCATTAAAGAACTCCCTTATATGGTTATAATTTGCCCTAATATAATTTAATTTTTCCTCCTGTTCCACAATCTTATTCGTGCTTAATTCTGTATCCAGCTCAAAGCTTAGGACATCATGATCGCTTCTCCCCAAGGGACATTTATGTTCAATTTCCTCTTTTAGAGATGCCCTGGTAAATACCAAATCCAACCTTGCTGCAACATCTTGTCCCCTGCACCTTGTTGGTGATCTCACCCACTGTGTCATCAAGTTATTTGTTGCTACCTTTAACAATTCCTCTGCCCACTCACCACCGTTCACCACTTGTAGTCTTCCCACACTATTTCTTTGCAATTAAAGTCTCCGACTATCATCACTCTATCCTTTCTGATGAGTTCTTGCTTCATTCTGTCTAGAGTATTTCTCATCACCATTTGGTACTGTTCATATTCCCAGGCACTGGTTCTGGGTGGTATGTATACTGTTATAATATTAATGTCCCTCTTGCCATCTGTTATAAGCATACTTATCAGTTCCTCATTTCTCTTACTATAGTTCACCTCCTTCACTATCAGATCTTCCTTAGTAAGAACCATTATATCACCACCTCCTTTATTTTTTCTATCATATCTCCATACTTTGTAGTGTTTTACAACAAACCAGTCTAGCTTTATTTTGGGCCTTAGCTTTGTTTCCACTACACACATTATGTCCGGTTCGTTATTTCTTTAGTAATCCATACATTCTAGCCTCTTAGACAGAAATCCATCTATATTCATGTAAGTCACTTGTATTCCATTCCTAGTCTCCTTCTTCCATGTAATGTCTATTCCGCCTGTTTTATCCACCACTTCTTTAGCCTCCCATTTCTCATCCTCCAAAAAAAACTTGGTCTTTTCCTCCTCTGTTCTTTCGTCGTTCCTTTCTTTCACTTCAGTTACAAGCTCTTTCATTTTTATTCGTTCATCCTGTGACATATTTCTTTTTATGTAAATTGTTTTGGTTTCCTCCGAGTCCTTAAGTTTCCAAGCCCACCTCAACAAGGCCTCAGCTGCCACCTGAGACTTTAATTTCAATTTTAATGGTCTATTCTTGCCTTCCTCAAAAGCTCCCAATCTCACACTTTCTTCTACCTCAACATATAGGTCCTCTTCCTCCACAGAGATCTTACTCAGTAAAGACTTAATCCTGTCATTTTCCTTATTCCTCCTATCCTGCCAGTTTCTGTTAGTTTCCTCCCTCAATCCTGTTATGATCACACATTTTTTCTTTTCAGCAATATCTCTCATCACATACTGATTTTCCTTTAGTGCCTTTACCATTTCACTCTGCATAATCATTTTATTTTCCTCTTCCTGCTTTTTCACTATCTCCCTAAAGGACCTTTGTACCTCCTAATGTTCATGGTTCACTTCTTTCGTCCTAACATCAATTAGATTAAGGCATTCCTCCTTCCTCAAGTCCCTTTCAGATATTTTCATCTCCATTTTTAGGAGTTTAGCCTTCATCTCTTCACATTGTTTCCTTAGTTTTTGGTTTTCCTTCTCCATCTCTACTTTTTCCTTCAATAGCTCTTTATTCGCCATCGTTAACAAATAGATCTCTTTTTTGAACGGATCATTCTCGGCTATAACTCTATCCAGTTTTTCTTCTATGGACAAAATGTTTAGGAACTTACTTTCCAGTGCCTGGATTCTTGCATCTATATCTAATTTCTCCGGTCCTCTTGGAGTAGTTACGAAACCTTCAAAATCTTTGGGTTGTCTAGTAGCCGCCATGTTTATTATCGTCAGCTGATTACGGCCAAAACAATCACCGCCCACACTCTCATCTCAGGGACCACTCTCCATATCCCTCACTTTCAACACTATACGACAGTAGGACATCAACAGGACACTAACTTAGAGGTACATGGGCCCTGTAACACCATAGGTATTTACACTTCTTCCCGTCCGCAGCCAGAGACGAGCCGTCCTCTCTGTGACGGCGATTATTTACCTATTTGTATTTACCTATTTGTGTATTACAGGGCTCGAGCTAAGCTCTCTGTGACCTGTCTCCTTGTCCATTCCTGTCATATCTCTCTTTCATCTGATTGACAAACACACTCACATCACTGCTCAGTTTATTCCACTTATCAATGCTACGATGCGAGAAACTGTACTTTCTCACGTCATTTAGACAAATGTCTTTTATTAGTTTTTTTCCATGTCCTCAGAGATGATTACTTGTGGTCACTTTTATCAATTCCCTGTCCAATATGTCAATCTTGTTCACCAATTTATACATAGTTATCATGTAACCCCTTGTTCTTCTCTCTTCTAATGTGGTCAGCCCCAGCTCTCTCAGTCTTTCCTCATAGTCTAACTCCTTGAATCCTTGTGTGTGTGTGTGTGTGTGTGTGTGTGTGTGTGTATTTACCTAGTTGTAGTTTTACAGGGACTGGGCTTTATGCTCGTGTGGCCCGTCTCCATATCTACACTTATCCAATTTTTCTTTAAAACTATGTACACTCTTTGCTGACACCACTTCCTCACTCAAACTGTTCCAAGTCTCAACACTTTTTTGCGGGAAACTAAATTTTTTAACATCTCTCAGATATCTTCCCTTCCTCAGTTTCTTACTATGCAATCTTGTGCTTCTAAAGTCATATTCTTCTCTCAGGATCAGTTTCTCATTATCCACTTCATCCATTCCGTTAATCAATTTATAAACTTGTATCAGATCCTCTCTCTCTTCTCTGTTCCAAGGTTGGTAGATCCATAGCCTTTAGTCTCTCCTCATATGTCATCCCTTTAAATTCTGGAACCATTCTTGTAGCCATTTTTTGTAGTCTCTCCAATTTCCCTATGTGTTTCTTTTTATGGGGGGTCCAAACAACTCCTGCATATTCCAATCTAGGTCTTATTTTAGTACTTATCAATTTCTTCATCATTTCTTTGTCCATATAGTGAAATGCTAATCCAATATTTTTTTAGCAAATTATACGCCTCTCTAAAAATTCTATCAATATGGCTTACTGGTTGATTGTTTTCTTCCATTGTCACTCCCATGTCCTTTTCCTTTTTTACTTTTTCTAGTTCTACTCCATCTCCCATCTTATAGATTCCCATTTCCATGACATGGCTTTTGTCCACATTGAATTCCATCTCCCATTATTTACTCCATTTCCAGATCTTGTTTAAGTCTTCCTGTAGTATTTCACAATCCTCTTTTTGTTTAATGACTCTGCACAGTTTCGCATCGTCCATAAACAGATTTATGTAGCTGTTCACTCCTCTGGCATGTCATTTATATATACAAGAAAAAGCATTGACGCCAATACTAACCCTTGTGGCACTCTGCTGTCTACTGTTCTCCACTTGGACTTCATATCTTTAACTACCATCCTTATTTCTCTCCCCCTCAAGTAATTTTTCATCCATCTCAATGTGCTTCCTTTTAAAGCCTTCTCCTCTAACTTCCATAGTAATCTTTCATGTGGCACTTTATCAAACGCCTTTTTTAAATCTAAATAAATATAGTCAACCCATCCCTCTCACTCTTGTACTTTATCAACTATTCTAGAGTAGAAACTCAATAAATTTGTTACACATGACCGACCTTTTCTAAAACCAAATTGGCTATTTGATAATATTTTGTTGTCTTCAAGAAACTCAATCCATTGCTTCTTTATTACTTTTCACACATCTTGCATATTACACTAGTTAGTGATACCGGTCTGTAATTTAAAGGTTCTTCCTTCCTTCCGCTCTTATATATGGGAACCACCTCAGCTCTTTTCCACTCCACTGGCACTGTTCCATTTTCTATTGAGCATTTTATGATGTTGTATATTGGACTTGCTAGTTCTTCCCTACATTCTTTCAGTATTCTGCCTGAGACTTCATCCGGTCCCATTGCCTTTTCCTCATCCAATTCCGTCATCAACTTTTTATTTCAAGCTTGGTTACTTTAATCTCTTTCATATAGACAGTCTCTCTATTACCCTGTGGTCTTTCAAATTTGGATTCCTTAGTAAAGACCTCATGAAATTTACTATTTAACAGTTCTGCCATACTTTTGGGTCTTCCACCATTCCGTTTCTCCTTTTAACCTTTCTATTGTTTCTTTTTGTCTTATTTTTCCATTTATGAATCTGTAGAACAATTTTGGTTGTTCCTTACATTTTTCGACAATGTCCTTTTCATAGTTCTTTTCTTCTTCCTTTCTCACCTTAGCATATTCATTTCTTGCTGTTTTGAAGTTTTCCTTATTTTCTGGATTTCTGTTTCTTCTCCACCTTTTCCATGCTCCATCTCGTTTCTCCTTTGCCCTAGCACATCTTGCATTAAACCAATCTTTCTTTCCTTCTTCTTTAGGTCTATATTTCGGAACATATTCCTGACCCCAGTTTTGTATATTTCCAAAAATAAGTTATATTTCTCTTGAACCGTTAATGAGTTTTCCATCTCCTCCCAGTTTACGTTTTAAAATAGTTCTTGAGATTCTCAATATCAGCCTTTCTGTAATTTAATCGGTCTCCTTTGTATGATTCATCTCTATCTTCCTTTCCTTCTTCTATATCCATTTCTAATATTACATGGTCACTCTTTCCCAATGGGCACTTGTATCTTATATCATCGTTAATTGGTATATCCCTTGTAAAACTAGGTCTAATCTTGCCGGCTCATCGTTTCCTCTGAATCTTGTGTTTTCCTTTACTCTTTGGACCATCAAATTATCTATCATTAGGTTCAGGAATCTATCTCCCCAGGCATCTTCCCCCATACCACTTTCATAATTTTCCCAGTCTACCTCCTTACAGTTGAAATCTCCTACCAATATCACTTTTCTCCTTTCCTTAATGATTCTTGTAAGACTCCTTATTGTGTCATCTATCATGTCTCTATATTCTTGGTTAGTCCATGAGTTTGTTTTGGTGGCACATATGTTCCAATGATTGTTAACTCCTTTTATTAATATGCATCTTAACATACAGTATTTCTGATTTTCCTTCCCCAAACTCCACTTGATTTACCACTATCTCCTTCCTTAACATCATCATGACTCCTCCTCCTCCTTTACCCACTCTGTCTCTCCTCCATATATTATACCTTTTATCTATGTCTATTTTATTGCCTCATTTAACTTTGTTTCCACCAGGCATACAATATCTGGTTCTTCTTTCTTTATGTAATCTCTTAATTCTAATTTACTAGATAAAATCCCATCTATGTTTGTATACATCATTTTTAATCTCTTGTTCTTATCATTTTAGTTAAACTTGCTCCATTTTTTTCTCTTCTTCTCTTTTATATACCATTTCCTTATCCTGTCTCCTATAATTCTCCAAAAATGCCCTTCTCCTCCTCTGACCTTTCATTATTTTTTCTCTTGCTTCTGCCACCAGTTCATTGTGTCTCTTCCTTTCCTCCTCGTTTCTATTTTTCTTTATATATATATATATATATATATATATATATATATATATATATATATATATATATATATATATATATACATATATACATATCTCTTTGCAACCTTCTGTTTCTCTAAGTTTTGTTTTTCTATATAGTACTTCTGCTGCTGCTTGTGTAGGGCTGTAGCAGAAGGGACCACCGCAGGAGACGTTGATTGAAGAACTTGTTGCGGTGTAGAAAGGTCAAGGAATTATGGTCATTGTAGATGTGCAACCCTTGCTGACCTGGGTTTAAGTAGCACTCGAATCTTTGAACAGCTTGAATGATGGCTAGCAGTTCTTTCTGATGGCAGTTGAATTTGGCAGAATGGTAGGCGACAGGATGTAGGGTACCGTTCGTCTCCTGGAGGAGGACAGCACCGGAGGAGATGTTGCTGGTGTCCGTTTGAAGGGCGAAGGGCTTGGTGAAGTCAGGAGCTTGCAGAACCGGACCTTGGGCCAACAAGTTCTTCAACTGGTTGAAGGCCTCCTGGCACGCCGGATCCCAGAGGTACTTCGCCGTCCCACTGGTGAGGTTGGTCAAAGGGGCGGCCACTTCAGCAAAGTTTGGGCAGAACTTCCTGTAGAATCCCGCCATTCCGAGAAAGCGCCGAATCTCCCTTTTGGTAGTGGGAACTGGGAAGTCCAGGACAGCGGCCACGTTCGTGGTCTTTGGCCGGACACATCCACGCCCCACCATGTGTCCAAGGTAGAGTACGGTAGCCACACCAAACCGGGACTTCGTCAGCTTCACTGTAAGTTGTGCCTCTTGTAGTCTACAAAGTAGCTCTGCCAACTGTGTGAGGTACTCTTCCCAGCTGTTAGAAAATAATAGCACGTCATCAATATACACCGACACACTCAAGACCTTGAGTTAAGTTGTTCATAGCCCTTTGGAAGGTGGCTGGACAGTTGCGCATCCCAAATGGAGCCACTAAGTAATGGAAGAGCCCGAAGGGAGTAATGAAAGCCGATATCTGTTGGGCGTCTTCCGTGAGGGGGATTTGATAATATTCTTTCAGGAGGTCTAGTTTTGTGATGAACTTAGCTTGTCCCCTCATCAATTAGATCGTCTACTCGCGGCAAGGGGTAAGCGTCGGGCACAGTCACTGCGTTGACTCGGCGGTAGTCTGTACAGAAGCGTAGTTGGCCTCCCTCCTTGGGGACCAGCAGACAAGGAGACGCCCAGGATGACTTGCTTGGAACTGCCAATCCTTGGTCCAGTAGATAATCGACCTCCTTCTGCATTTGATGGCGTTTCTGTGGGTTGAGTCGGTAAGGTGCCTGCCTTATGGGAGATGTTCCTGGAAGAAGTTGGACGTCATGGGAAATTAGCGTGCATCTTTGTGGATGGTCACCAAACACCCCCGAGAATTTGTAGATAAGGGCGGAGATATCCTGAGTTTGTGATGGAGAGAGAGGACTGAGATAATCTTCAAGTTCTGATAATATCTGAGTGTTGTTAATGTCTGGTTTTTCACAAGGAGGAATCTACATCAGGTACATCACAATTAATATTAAATGAACAAATAGGAAGAACATTGTCAGCAGGATAGTTTTGTGCAGGTTGTCTACTCTTATATAACTTTATGAGGTTAACATGAATTGCCTGAGTGGGCTTACGACGGTCAGGCGTATTAATGATGTAAGTAGTCTCGCCCACTTTCTTTACTATTTCGTACGGGCCATGATATTTTGCAGGTAAGGGGGATCCAGGAACAGGAATGAAGGCGAGGACTTTATCACCTTCCTGGAAGATCCTAGCTGATGTTGTTTTATCATACATGGCTTTCATAGTTTGTTGTGCATGTTTGAGGTTGTTATGAGCAAATGCACGTACTCTAAGGAGAGTAGACTTTAGGTGATCTAGATACTTTGTGACAGTTACAAGTTTATGTGAGGAGGTATTCAACAGTTTATCTTTAATAAGTCTTAAGGGTCCTCTTACCTTTCTTCCAAACAACATTTCAAAAGGAGAAATCTCAAGGGACTCATTTGGGGTTTCTCGAATAGCAAACAACATATAGGGAAGAGCCTCATCCCATTCCTGGTCTCCTCTCTCGTGACAAAACTTCCGTAGGAGTGATTTAAGGGTCTGGTGACATCGTTCTAGGGCACCCTGAGACTGCGGGTGGTAAGCAGTTGAGAGAGTCTGTGTGATACCAAGTTCTGTGATTACTGCCTTAAAGAGATCGCTTGTGAAGTTGGTACCTCTATCACTCTGTATTTCCTGAGGAATTCCGAAAGTAGTAAACATGGTGGTTAATTTTGATACAATGGTTTTAGATGTAATGTTTTTAAAAGGTAAGGCCTCTGGATACCTGGTTGTTGGGTCTAGAATAGTCAGGATATATTGATTTCCTTTTTAGATTTAAATGGTCCTACAACAGAAGGGATTTTTGTGAAGGGCTCAGTAGGGACCTTGATGGGTTGTAGGGATAGGAGGGAATGATTTGGTTTGGCTTCCCCACTACTTGACAAGTATGACAAGTGTTTACTAAGGAGGCTACATTTTTCTTCATACCAGGCCAATAAAATTCAGATAATATCTTATCACAGGTCTTTGTGATACCTAGATGTCCTGAAAAAGCTTCATGAGCGATCTCTATAACCGGTTGTCTTAAATCACAAGGCAATACGATCTGGTGGACTTTAGCCCAAGTAGCATCATCAGATAATTGGGGTGGTTAGAACACTCTCATAAGTATGTCGTCCTGATAGTAATAGGAGGGGTAGTGAGTAATCTGGTCCTTAGGAATGATCTTTGCATGGTATTTTGACAAAGTAGAGTCCTCCCTCTGTGCCTCATACAATATCTTCTCTGAGAACAGCTGGTTAAGATTAGAAGGAGGGCTCGTGTGAGGTGTGGGTGGTGGAGGTGGTGTTTGTCGAGCTTGTGAGCGCGTTACAGCACACACAGGAAACAAACCAGGTTGGGTACTCTCCAGTTCCTCTGTAGGATTATAAGTTAAGGGAGAGTCTTTGATTTTAAGAGGAGGAAATACCTTACCACCCACCAAATCATTACACAGAATAAATTCACACTGAGGTATTGGTAAGGACTCATTATCACATACCGCTACTGTTATTTCACCCTTAACAAGGGGGCAATCAATAGTTACTTTAGCTAGAGGCATGGCTAAAGGCCCATGGAAATCAAGTATATATATCTTTTCTCCAGTGTAGCATTGCTCAATTCCTGGAATTGCCGATTTTAGGACAAGTGATTGACTGCCACAGGTGTCTCTGGCTATCTTTAAGTGTTTAATAGCATGGCCAGTAGCGACTGGCCCATTGGACAGAAAAGGGTCAAACAAGTGGCTTGTGGAGGTAGCTACACTGAAAGAAACTACTGGTTTAGTGAGCGTCATTTGCCCTTTTGCTACCTTGCATTTAGGATTAGGACAGTTTCTTATGAGGTGACCGGTTTTCTTGCAAAATGAGCAAAACAGTTGTGTCTCGGCACCACTCTCAACTGGCTTACCGGACCCTGCGCTCCCTGCACTAGACTTTACAAAAGACACTAGTTTTCTCTCTCCAGAGGCTCAGTGTGTTAGTGAATACTTGTCTGCTATTTCAGCAGCCTTCATTAAATCTGTTTCATCCCTATCGTCAATATGCAGCCTGATAGAGAACGACACCTTCCTTTTGAATTCCTTTAACACCATCAAATTAATGAGTTCTTCATATGTGGTTACTGCCGAGTTTTGGAGCCACTTTTTGAAAGCTCGAAGTTTGTCCGACGCGAACTCAAGATATGTTTGATTCGGGGCTTTCTTTAAGTTGCGAAACTTTTGCCGACAGCCTTCAGGAGTAACGGAGTAAGCTGTAAGTAACCCCTGTTTCATGACTTCGTAATCTATGTGGTGTTCTAGTCCGTTAGCAACGATTAACGCCTTATTCATCAATTTAGATTTTAACAGCAACGCCCAATATTTCTTCTCGAATGCCAAATTTGCAGCTTGCGACTCAAATTGACTAAAGAAAGTGTCAGGGTCTTCTTCTACAAATTGGGGAAGTAGTGGCAAGTGCTTACTCAGATGTACTGGGGTAGGTGGTGCTGCATTTTTTAATTGGATCATGGTTAACTCATGCTGACGCTGTCTCTCGGCTTCGAATACAGCCATCTCTGCGACTGTTGTTGTTGTTCCTTTTCAATTTCTAGCTTTACTTTTAGAGCATCAAGTTTAAATGTCTCTACAGCTAATGCCAAATTAGGGTCTTCAGAGGGGTTGTCTTGACTAAAGGCACTCTCTTCGTCATCACCGAGATGAGCCAGAACTAACATGATCAATTCATCTTTGCGAATGTCAGATGTGAAAGAGATATCAAATTCCCGTGCAATATACTTAAGCTGATCTTTGGTAACTATTTTCTCCTTAAGTTCTTGGATAGAAGGGTTCCCCACAAATTCCTCATGGTTCAAATAAGTTGTCATTCTGAATTATGCTTAAAAAAATGTAGAAGGGTTGGCCAAGGTGTTGGGTAAGTAAGACAGGAGTGAATGATAGTTACAAGTAATGATTAAGAAAGGTGTCTTTTACTTGACCGCAATTATCTACCGGGTTATCATAGAGGTTAAAGCAATTAACACAAAAACCTTGTTACTAAAGAATGACTGACAATCGCCAGTGACTAACCTTACTTTTAGTTAGTGAGGTTAAATGATGGGGAGTGACCCCAACAGTACTCACTTTCGAGGATATAACTAGCCTAAAAAGATGCCACTATTGTCTTACCCTCAAAACAATCTAAGTGGATGGTTAAGTACTTATCAGAGTTTGGAGAGGTCTTAGTTATTCCTGAGTGACTCTAATAATTAGTGTGGAATATCAGGTGGTTCCCGAGTCTCTGCACCACATGAGGGAAGGGCGGATTATTCCTTCTAAGAAATAATTTAACTCTGATATGGAAAACTCTATGGTGGAAATGAGACTTAATGACCCTACGATGCCCTACACCTGGCCAATGTGTAAGAGTTTAAAAGGTAGGGTGACAATTAAGTGCACATCCACAACAGGACTTACCTTACACAAGGGTGCAAGTGGCCAACATGTCATGTAGTATGTATGTAGATGTAATTGTGTATGTCAATGGTAATTTGATTGGACACCAGTTTTTTTTTTTTTTTTTTTTTTTTTTTTTTTTTTACGTCCGGTTCCCCTATTATATTAGGGCTAGGACGGTGCCTCCTGACAGAGGAGTCAGGAGGACTTCGGTTTTGGCATTTGGGAACCGTTACCCCGAGTGGATGCCCTTCCTAACCTCGGACCGTGGCCAGGATTCGAACCCGTGCGCTTGAGAACCCTGGGGCTCGCAAAGCGCGCGCGGTCCCACTGCACCACGGCGGCCCCAATTTGATTGGACACCAGTAAAGGAAGATTATGTTAATTACCTAAGTAATTAGGATCCCGGTCAGGCCCCCAATTATGTCATGATCCATACCTGTGCCTTGCCTAGGAGAGTCAGTAAGGTCAGACACAAACAAGCAAGTACCCAAAAATAGTTTATTATTTACAGAAACATAAGCAAAGAAATAGGACAATAGATAATTACAGTACTAGTTCCCGAGTATCGTCTGGGTCCAATATGTACTGAAGGTGAGGTTAAATGATAGGTGGGTGTGTGTGTGTGTCTGTGGGTGGGTGTGCAGAGGTAAATTAAGTTGAACTAGGAGTCCTGGGTGGTGTGTGTATGTGAGTGTGTGTGGATGGGTGTATGTTCACTTATGTAGTGTCACTGGACGCGTGGAGTCACTTGCAATCCTGGGGTAAGGCGTGTCTAATGGTTTATCAGAGTCCCGGAGAGAGGGATATAATTCTGGTGGTAGTAAGGATGAGACTGACATTGCTCCGCAGTTCCAGACAGACCTCAGCTTGGTTGACGCCTTGTGGGGCCTTGAGGTGAGGCTCCGTAATGCGTCGGAGCCTAACGTGGCAGTTCGACTAGTGATGAAGAGAAGAATGAGCGAGGTGAATGGGCTGGCTGACGAACGAGTGGCGATGGTGATTAACGGTGGATGAAGGAACAGAGGAGGTAATTGGTGCGTGAGAAGAGACGAACTATAAGGTGGTGAAGACGCACAGGCAGGAACTGGACAAGGGCAGGGTGAGGAGGCGTGAAGGTATAGGCGTGAGACGAATACCGTGATAGATCACTCCAAGATCTTTTTCCTTTTTAGTCTTCATTATTTGCTCATTTCCCATCAAATAGTTCTATATTGGTCTTCTCTTACTCTTTCCTAGTTCCATTATGTGGCATTTCATGGCATTAAACTCCAGTTTCCACTTCATGCTCCATTCATAGATCTTGTTTAAATCTTTCTGCAACAGCAGACAGTCCTCTCTGGTTTTGATAACTCTTAGCAACTTGGCTTCATCAGCAAATAAATTTATATAGCTGTTTATCCCAATGTGAATGTCGTTTACATAAACTTGAAACATTATGGGGGCTAACACTGACCCTTGTGGTACTCCGCTAGTTACTTTACCCCAAGATGAGTATGTATCTCTAATCACAGTTCTCACTTCCCTATCCTTCAAATAATCTCTTGTCCATTCAAGCAAGGTTTCACGCAGTCCTCCTATGTACTCTAGTTTCCAAAGAAGTCTTCTGTGCAGGACTTTATCAAAAGCCTTTTTAATGTCCAGGTATACTGTGTCTACCCATCCATCTCTGTTTTCAAGTCCTGCAATAACTCTGGAGTAGAAGCTTAATAAGTTTCATATACGGGTTTGATATACAGGTAAACAAAACCTTAAAATGCATATGTGTATATAACATTTTCTGCTTAGAAATGCATGTTCTCTTACCTCTTTCAATATTTACAGAAAGTCGTGTTACACCCTGGATACGTATATGCACTATATGCACAAGGTACACCGGTGTACCAATACGTTATGGTTTTTAACGCTCCATACTACAAAACACTATCTCAGGAAAGCTGAGTTGCCATCTGTGGTTAACGTGTTAACATAATGAAAGAAATAACAGGACAATAACCTAAAATTGGGGTTGGGTC
>NC_059285.1:26878133-26892349 GCF_017591435.1 Portunus trituberculatus
TCTCTCTCTCTCTCTCTCTCTCTCTCTCTCTCTCTCTCTCTTTAAACAAAACTTTAAACAAAACTTAATACAAAGACATGTACCCAAAGGCGCACTGTCGTGTGCTACCTATTCTAAGGGTACTAAGGGTACTACAATCTATTTCTCTACAATATTTACAGGACTTAAAAATAGATAATATACAAGATGGTCAGCATGTAAATGGAGCACTATTCGTTTCACTTCACTAGCACTATTCACGCACTGCACTACACTGAGTGTCACGTCACAAAGAGTGTCAGAGGAGTTGGCAGTGTCTGTCTCCACTTATGTGCCATCAGTTTGACACTGTGTGTGTTCATCTCCTGGACGTGAGGCACCGCGGCCGTGAACAAGTTCCACATCCTGGAGACGCGTCCTGCGAAGGTGCGTTGATGCTGACACCCGTGGGATCGCGGCACCTCTACGGCGTCACCACCATTGAGCACCGTTCTCGTGCTCCGTGCGGTGACTCTTAGAGGATGACGCAGCCCTGCCAGATGTGGCACTCTTTGCACCTGTGCCTTATGGAACACTACGATCGCCGCCACGTCTCTGCGGTGTTCCAGTGAATCAAGGGGACGCTCAGGCTCTGGGTGAGGTGGTAGTGCAGCATCTACTAGCCGTATGGCGCGGCGTTGGATGCTGTCCAGTCTCCTTCTGTGTGTGGCGGCACAGGACATCCAGGAGAGAGCTGCGTATTCAAGGTGGGGCCGCACCTGTGCCTTGTACAGCAGCAGTCTCCCCTTCCTGTCGAGGAAACTGGCGATCCTTCTGAGAGCGGAGATCCTGTGAGAGGCTTTCTTGGCAATGGTTTTGACATGCCTGTCAAACCTCAGCCCTCGATCCACCTCCACTCCAAGTATCTTGACTTCATCTTGGAGTGGGAGAGCAGCAGCGCCAAAAGACAACTTTCCTGCCATTGCTGCTGTGGTGTTTACATACTTTTATGTACAATTGTCGTTCGGGGTTCTTCTGGGTTCACACTTTGTTTTGAAGTTTCATTAGGGTTTGTAATGTTTCATTATGTTTCATTTTGTTATGTTTCTTTGTTTCGATATCTCGAACTTGTATGTATGTGAAGCTTCATGTTAGTTTACTTCTTTGTGCTGGATTAATGCTGGGATCAGTTCACTCCAGCTACTCGTCTTGTACATAGCTCTGATTACTGCTAAGTAAAGCCTTGAGAAGAGTTGAGTCTCTCTCTCTCCTTGGTATACAACAATTTACTTAGCAGTACATCGCTGGAGATGGAGAGGTTGCTACGTCCTGAAAGATTTGAAGGCTCCCGTGACACCACTCCTGCACAGTGGACGCACTGGCTCCGCACCTTCACTAACTTTGTGGACTCCATCACACCAGCGCCAGACAAACTGAAATTACTGATCAACTACATCGCGCCTGAAGCTTACTCTCACATATCAGACTGTACTACATACGCTGCAGCCATCGATATTTTGAAGACTGTGTATGTGAAGCCTACGAATGTGGTTTTTGCTAGACATCAGCTGGCTACTCGTAGTCAACGACCAGATGAGTCCATCAACGCCTTCGTCCACTCCTGAAGATCCTCTCCAAGGACTGTGAATTCAAGCAAGTTACTGCTGACACTTATACTGAAGAAGCAGTTCGCGATGCCTTCATCACCGGCCTTACCTCTCCTAACATACGCCAACGCCTGCTAGAGAAGGATTCGTTGACTCTTAGCGAAGCCATACAACTCGCCAGAAGCCTCGACTCTGCCCAACGCAATGCTGAAGAATACTCGTCTCCTACTGTTCCAGGGAGTCTACCTACTGCTGCTCCCGTTATCGCCACTACTGATGCCGTCTCTGCTACGCCACTCAGCCCTACCTCGCAAACTTCTGCTGCTGCTGCTGCTGTTTCGAAGGTTGGAACGTGCTACTTCTGTGGAGGTAGGAGACACCTTCGGTCTCTTTGCCCTGCTCGTCAATCTGAGTGTCGACAATGTGGCAAGACGGGACACTTCGCCAAAGTCTGCATGTCGCGAAATGGTTGGAAATCAAGAAGGATCTCCTCTACTTCTGCTGCTGCGGCGCTGGCTTCGGAATCACTCGCCCAACGCTGTGATCACTGTGCTCATAGTCCTGCAGATGACTCTCCAGTACTGGCTTCTGTTAGTACTCCTCGATGTTCCACCATTCCTGTAAGTGCTAATGGCTTAATGGTGAATTCCCTCGTTGACAGTGGCAGTACTATCAGCTTTATCCATCCTAAAGTAGTTAAAGCTTTGAGCATTGAAGTGCATCCTTCACGATCTGACGTTACTCTTGCTAGCTGTGAAACTTCCACTACATTGGGCCACTGTTTTGTCGATCTAACAGTGAAAGACAATCATTATCCTCATATCAAATTGGCTGTACTTCCACAATTGTGTTCAGAGATTATCTTGGGTCAAGACTTCATGGAAAAGCATCAGTCAGTGGAATTTACTTTGAGTGGCCCCTTACCCAAATTAACTGTATGTGGTGTAGCTTGTATGAAACTCGATCCACCCTCACTGTTCCCTAATCTCGCTCACAATGTTAAGCCTATCTCTACGCCAACCCGTAAGTTTTCAAAGGATGACGAGAGTTTTATTCATATGGAAGTGAAATCTTTACTACAAAAGGAGTTATAGAAAGCAGTCAATCCCCATGGAGAGCTCAAGTCCTAGTTACAAGTGACGAAAGACACAAAAGACGCATGGTAGTAGATTATTCAAGAACAATAAATCGCTTTACACAGCTTGATGCTTACCCAATGCCCCGAATACATGACCTAGTACACAAAATGGCCAAGTATAGAGTGTTCAGTAAAATTGATCTCAAGAGTGCTTACCACCAGGTACAACTTAGAGATTCTGAAAAGCAGTACACAGCATTTCAGGCTGATGGGAAGTTATACCATTTCAATAGGATACCTTTTGGCTTAACTAACTCTGTTGCTGTTTTCCAGAGAATAATGGATTCAATCATAGCAGACTGTGGATTGGAAGCGACGTACGCTTACATCGATGATGTAATCATATGTGGAGAAGGACAGGAAGACCATGACAGGAATCTACAGCGATTTAATGAAGCTGTCTCTAAGTATAACCTTTCTTTAAACTCAAATAAGTGTCAGTACAGTCGTACAGAAATTAACTATCTTGGATACAGTATATCTAACGGTTGCCTCCGCCCTGATCCTGATCGTTTACAACCTCTAGTAGAACTACCCATTCCCGATAATCAGCCTGCTCTTAAACGAGCCCTTGGACTGTTCTCTTACTATTCAATATGGATCCGCAATTACTCTCAGCGTATTCAGCCACTCTTATACAATGTATCATTCCCTCTTAGCACAGCGGCTGTTAACTGTTACAACGCACTTAAGGAAGACATATGCAAAGCCTCTGTTGCTGCTTTTGACGAGACTTTGCCATTTCAGATAGAGACAGACGCTTCATCCGTCTCTATAGCTGCCAGCCTTTCCCAACTAGGTCGACCAGTAGCGTTCTTTTCTAGAACATTGACCAGTTCTGAAAGATTGCAACCGGCGGTAGAGAGAGGCTACAGCTATCATAGAAGCTGTGCGTAAATGGAGACTATTCATTATAGGTCGGAGATTCACTATCATCACTGATCAACAAGCAATTTCATTCATGTTCAGTTCGAAGCACACATCAAAAATAAAGAATGATAAAATTCTAAGATGGCGTCTTGAGCTCTCCGAATACACTTATGATATCAAGTACCGACCCGGCTCAGAAAATGCTCCATGTGACACTCTATCGCGTGCGTGCTCTATAACTACTAATGCTAGCTCTGCTTCCTGGAAGAAATACATACCAAATTGTGCCATCCTGGAATCACTAGGTTATATCATTTTGTAAAGATTAAGAACTTGCCTTTCTCTTTAGAGGACGTAAAGAAAGTCTGTAATCAGTGTACTGTTTGTGCTGAACTAAAGCCTAACTTCTATAGACCTCCCGACAGTAACCTCATCCGTGCTATGCAACCATTTGATCGCATTTCCATCGATTTCACAGGTCCAAAGCCATCCTGTACTAAGAATAAATACCTACTTGTCATGGTTGACGAATACTCCAGATTCCTTTTGCCTTCCCCTGTTCTGATATGTCTTCTCTAACTGTAATTTCTTGTTTACATAAGCTATTCTCTATTTTGGTTGTCCTTCTTCAGTCCATTCTGACAGAGCAGCTCAGTTTATGTCTCAAGATGTATCTGAATTCTTAAGGAATCATGGCATAGTAATGACTCACTCTACCCCTTATCACCCTACTGGTAATGCACAGTGTGAGAGAACAGTTGGTAACTTATGGAGAACTGTACGCCTGGCTTTGAAGTCTCTCAAATATCCAGAATGTAAATGGGAATTAGCTTTAGATTCAGCACTCCATTCTATCCGGTCATTGCTTTGTACTTCCACGAACCAAACCCCTCATGAAAGACTATTTTCTTTCCTAGGAAATCTTTTAACGGTCATTCATTACCATCTTGGCTTACGTCGCCCGGACCAGTGTTGCTGCGGAAATTCGTCCGCACCTCTAAATCTGATCCATTAGTGGAAGAGGTCGACCTTGAGAGCGCGACACCTCATTATGCCCATATACGCTACCCGGACGGACGACAATCTACGGTCTCCACTAAGGATCTCGCTCCTACTCCAAGAGATCCAAACCCAGTTCACGTGCCCTGTAGCAGGAGACCGCCGGAGTTACCAGTTCACGTACCAGTGACCCCCACTTCTGATGAGTGTACTACCGATCAAGACTCTGGGAGGATCAACTACCCTACGCCTGATAACAAGGAGTCTAAGGGCATCACAGATGACTGTACAGCTGAAACTCTTCTGCCACCCTCACCTACTAGAGTCGAACCTTTGAGGCGTTCGACCAGGGTTAGGAAGCCTCCCGATAGATTAGGATATTAGTGCTTTCTGAAATGTTTGTGTATGTGTGTGAGTGAGGTTACTTCATTAAGAGGGGGAAAATGTGGTGTTTACATACTTTTATGTACAATTGTCGTTCGGGGTTCTTCTGGGTTCACACTTTGTTTTGAAGTTTCATTAGGGTTTGTAATGTTTCATTATGTTTCATTTTGTTATGTTTCTTTGTTTCGATATCTCGAACTTGTATGTATGTGAAGCTTCATGTTAGTTTACTTCTTTGTGCTGGATTAATGCTGGGATCAGTTCACTCCAGCTACTCGTCTTGTACATAGCTCTGATTACTGCTAAGTAAAGCCTTGAGAAAAGTTGAGTCTCTCTCTCTCCTTGGTATACAACAGCTGCCATGGCGGCTGGGGACCGAGAGACAACCATTGCTTGTGTCTTCTCCGGCGCGAATGTCACTTGCCATCGAGCACCCCACTCCTTTATCACTCGTAGCTGCTGATTGATGGCCTCAGCAGCCCGCCCACTGTCCTGGCGTGGATCTCTCTCTCTCTCTCTCTCTCTCTCTCTCTCTCTCTCTCTCTCTCTCTCTCTCTCTCTCTCTCGTCTCGTCTGGTCTGGTCTGGTCTCCTTGCTGTGTCTCGTCTTGTTGACCAGCGTCTGAGGTGATATGATGCTACAATATAGTGGCATGGAAATACTAGTAGTATTGTGTAAACTGACACACTGCCGTTCATGATGGCGAAGGTGGGCAGGTGTGGGTGTTGGCGGTGCTGGTGGAGATATCTACATGCTTGTGTGTAGATAGATAGATACATAAGCTGGTAATTTGTTAGGTTCATTCATACGTAAATTGACAACAGTTCGATGGTGTATACACTGCTATAACAATAAACTTATCAATCAATCAAGTAAACATCAATGAGATTTAAAAGGCGAGTGATGAGAGTGTGGGGAACAGCGGGGGAGGGGGAGGTGGAGAGGAGACGAGCGAGGCCCCTGAGACAAGTTTGGTGTGCGTCACTGACAGGGATAAACTCTCCGTGTCAAGGCCCCATCACACCAGAGGCGGTCCTTACTACGCGCAGCAGGTTCTCAACACGTTCATAAAATTTTTGAGGACGTAGTGGAGACGTGATGGAATTGCGAAATCCTCCACTGCTACGTATCTACCAAGCCTTTACTGCGTACGTCCCTTGATATCGCTACGATATCACTGTGTCCAATCGGGTTTAACTACGGTCATAACACGCATGTGATCAGGCTCCCGCCACGCTCACTAAGTTCCCGCCATGCTCACTGGGTTCTTACCACGTGCCCAACCAGCGCGCAATACGCTCACGTGACGCAAGCAGGAAGTGCTGCTTCCTGTCACTTCAGTTCTCGCCTCTCTTCTCTCATCAGTGGTTCTCCAGCTCTTACATCATTATATTCATTATCCTCATAACGTCATGCTGCCCAAATTAACTTCAAACTTTCCATCAGTCTGTGGTAATGACCAAACTGGAGCGACTTTTCAAGGTGGAGCTGGTGACGTAGAATATTTTCATTTGGCAACTGACCACCACCACCACCACTGACCAGACGTCCATTTCATCACCAGACACGAGACCTGGAGTGGGGGAGAGAGAGAAAATGTTGTGCTCTGATAAGATATTCTTATTTTTCCTCTTTCTTCTATTCTTTCCTGTCCTCTTTCTCACTCACTTATTCACTCACTCACTCACTCACTCTGAATCCTGTCCTCCACTACCACCACTACCACCATCAGTTCATTCCTCCACCACGGACACAAACACGTCTTGAAGGAAGGTTAGTCCGCCGCCCAGAGTCACCTTGGCTGTCTGGCCGGCCACCCTGCGTGCCGCGGGACCAGAGGAGCGGTGGAGGGCGGCGGTCGGGGTTGCGGGTGTAACACTGTGTATGAATATTGTTTGTGTTTTAATTAAGGCGTGTACACACTTGTTGCATTTCCACGTATCGGATCACCGTTGCGTAGCAGTGTTGACAGGATAGTGCTTCACCGTTGCGTGTCAAAATATGACACAAAGTTACGCAACGGGTTCCATCCGCCATTTTTCGGTATTTTGGCGTCATCTCAAAGGAATGATACACAACTCACCAACCTTCGTGTGTGTGTGTGTGTGTGTGTGTGTGTGTGTGACAAGGAGCGTGGGATCGTCCAGTTGCATGTTCAGTGTTGTCGTGGACGGGCATGAATATTTTTTGCAATTTTGACCCCAATTGCAGACAAACTCAAAATCAGTTGTGTGTATCCTTGTCACGTTTTGATACAGTTCCGTCACATGCTGGAATTTCAAGTCAGTCAACACAGTATTGTTTCATTACACATACATAGTGTAGACACCCACCAACTCCGTCATTCATTTTTCCTTTTATTGATTTGATGTTCATGAATAAAACTAAACGTGGCCACAGACAACTGCACATTTGCACTCATATCTACGGTCAGGAACAAACTGAATGACACTGTTGCATCACTCAACGATGATACACCACGCGGATAGGCAAAAATGGGTACAATACCCTGTTGCACGGTAACGCATTATAAGGTGATACGCAACGATGAAACGATGCGTGGAAATTCAGTAAGTGTGTACACACCTTTAGAAAGTGTTGGTGGTGATGATGTCAGTGTGCTGTGTATTGGTGGTGGTGGTGGTGATTGTTGGTGATGGTGTGTTTGCTTGTTTTGCATCGTGAATATTGATTGATTGAGTGGCTGAAAGATTGACGGATTGATGGATAGATTGCCTGTCTAACTAATAGATTCACTGACTGACTGACATTTGGACTGACTTTCTGACTGACTGACTGACTGACTGATTAAATGAATAAAATACTAACTAAATGACTGACTATCTGGCTGACTGACTATTTGGCTAACTGACTGAATGGGCAGATGCGGAACTGGCAGTGGTTGTGGTGGTGGTGGTGGTGGTGGTAGTGGTATTTATATGCTTGTGTGAAGATAGATGGATAAGCGGGTAATTTGATGGGTTGATAGATATGTAAATAGACAGTTGGGCAAACAAACAGATAGATGGATAGGCAGGCAGATAGATGAGTCAATGAATTCGTATATAAATAATAATATAGATGTGTATGTAGATAGAAAAAAAGTCTATATTGCTCTACTTAGTATCCTGTCACCCTGGTTTATTGTCAGAAATACTCGTATATCAGGCGGTAGAAATGGAGAATGAGAAAAATAGTACAGTCTGCCTTTTAAGCACCTTGTTTATTGCCTCGCGGATTTGCCAACACTCGCTGTACAACAAGATACAATTTAATATTTCCTGCTTTGACAAATAACAAAAGCTGGACACGATAACGAAGAGGAAGATGTCACAATAACCAATAAATCGACATGTGGTATTTGTATAAGCATAGCGTCTCATTAATAAGAGATTTAGTGACAGATAGTTATCATAAACATATATACATGCGTCCTGACTTCACAGATAACCTTTTGCTACGGCAGTAGTCTCTTAGCGGTGGTGGTGGTGAACACAGTTGTGGCGGTGGGCTATACTGACCCATGCACATCCACACCCAGAGACACACACACACACACACACACACACACACACACACACACACACACACACACACACACACACACACACACACACAAATAAAGTGAAGTGTTGCTATATTACCGACAGTTTTCAAGGAGCACCAAGAGGCAATCAGTATGAGAAACCGTGCAAGCCTTCACCACACTGCCTAATCTTCGTCTATTAAAGGTATTTATAAGGCTATTCATTTAATGTTAGGTTTTCTTTACATATGAGAGTGAAAACAGTACGCAAATATTTTCAAGTAATGGTATAAGGAGCATAAAAGAGCAAGGCGTCTGTATTACCCTCTCATATTTGTTTCCTTCACTTACCCTCGGCCAAACATGTGTCACAAGGTAGCCACCAGTCTAACATTTCATTTAGTCTAGTCAAAATTTCTCTGTGTGGCTTAATTTTGGTTTGGTGAGATGATAAAGGCTATATATGGATGTCCCGCCGCCGGTGTTGCCTCCAGGCCGCTTCCCCCCCGACGGTCCCCTAGCCAACACCCTACACCCGCCCTCACCCACCCGTCACCAGCCAGTTGGGTCAAATACTTTTTTTCCAATATTTCCTGACGCTAATATTACGCTTCCATGGTATGTTTTTATGGTTTCTATAAATGTTTCGTAGTGTTTGAAGTGTGTTCCGCGCCTGTGCTGGGTAAATATGTGGCGTTTAGTGGTGTTTTATGGCGTATGTTAAAGGCTTTTAACGCTCAAAATTTCCCACTTGGAGTTTTGAGCTTTTTCATTTCAAGGTATAAGTGGGCCTTTATGGTAGCAAAAGAGTGCCTGTCCTCTTTTAAGTGTGAAATCAATCTATTGAGTGAAATATGTGGACTTTGAAATGGTGTTTGGTGCTGTTGTAAAAAGCTCTTATTTTTCTTTATTTTATTTGCTCACGTTTCTGCTTCTCGGTCTAACACGCTGTAGAATGCCCTAAAAGAAAGCTCAGACTCCCTGAAATGTGATAAAATACACGCCAAGTGAAAATGGCTTGACTTTACAGGACGTTTTAAGAGATTTATGGGTTAAAATGTTTTGTACTTTTAACGTACTTAATTTAGACCTTTTTTAAAAACCAGTTAAGCTGGAGATATTTTGATATTTTGAAAATTAGTTTAAGTATTTATCACGTCATAAAATAACAAGCATTTGGCCGTGGCCTCGTTTTTGTAAAAGTCATTTTGAAATGAAATGATTTACGTAATTTAGCCGAGTCAGCCCCGTTCCCGTTCTCTCTCGGATGACCACAGCCCACCCAGGTAGTGGCTGGCGCCAATTTTCCAAATCCACAGTTCGTCGATATTTTGCCTAATATCTAGTGATTTCTACGTGTTTTCGTGGGTTTCTAGGTTCAGATGTTTAGATAATTGTAGCAGAAAGAGGAAGAAAGTTGAAATAAAGGAGGATAAAGAGGAAGAGAGGAGAAATGGAGGAGGAAGAGGAGCAGCAGCAAAGCTACAATACTTAAGTCACCCTCCTTTTCCTAAATATTTTGCCTAATATCTAGTGTTTTGATGTGTTTCTAGGCTCAGACGTGTGGATGGAAGGAGGAGGAGGAAGAAGAAGGAGTAATAATGGAGAAGAATGAAGAAAAAATGAGAAATAAAGGTGGAATAGTAGAAGAAGCCAAGGTGTAATATTTAGGTAAGTGTATTAGTATGTTTTGAGTGTGGTTTGGGAGAACTTTGAGGATTGGTTGGTGTTCTGAGTGGGATTTGGTATTATTATGAGTGTTATAAGTGGTGGGGTGGGGTTAGTGGTCTTTTGGGTGTGTGTGGGGGATATTTCATTAAATATTGGGTGTTTCTAGTGAGTTTGGAGGTATTTTAACCTGTTCTGTGTTTTCTTAGTGTGTTCTGGAATGTTATTGAGATTTTAAGAGGGTTTGGGTATGTGTGGTTTGTCGTGGGTGTGTGTAAGAGTGAATTGGGCCTATACAAGGATTTTTGAGTATGTTTTGAGGCCCTCAACAGGCTAGCTCAGTGTCAGTGGGCCCTTATAACAAGTGTCCTTTATCATTGATTACCCGCTTCGTTCCCAGGTGACGACAGGCAGAATGAGGTGGACGTGGCGGAGGCTGTGGGCGGTCAATTCACGGCGCAGATTACCTACACCTTGCACCACACTGACTGCCCGCCGCTGTTCACTAAAGTCGGGCAAGCCTGTGTCTCCGTGTTCTGCCCTGGATATAGGAGTAAAGGAAATTGTGGTTTTTGTTGTTGTTGTTCTTGTTTTTCTGTTAAGATTTGTTTGCTCTCTCTCTCTCTCTCTCTCTCTCTCTCTCTCTCTCTCTCTCTCTCTCTCTCTCTCTCTCTCTCTCTCTCTCTCTCTCTCTCTCTCTCTCTCTCTCTCTCTCTCTCTCTCTCTCTCTCTCTCTCTCTCTCTCTCTCTCTCTCTCTCTCTCTCTCTCTCTCTCTCTCTCTCTCTCTCTCTCTCTCTCTCTATCTAGTGTAGTGTAGTGGTGTTCACTGTGTGTGTGTGTGTGTGTGTGTGTGTGTGTGTGTGTGTGTGTGTGTGTGTGTGTCTAGGGATGATATTGGTAACTTGGGTGTCTGTAATGTGTTTTGGGTGAGCTTTTTATATTTTGAGGTGTTGCAGGGTGTTTTGGGTTAGTTTTGAGTGATTTAAGTTGTTTGTGTGTGTGTCAGTTGTGTATGGTGTGTTTTGTGGTGTGGTGTCAGTATTGGTGCATACTGTGTGCTTGTAGTGAATTGTAAGTGCGTTTATTGGTACTATGAGGTTTTTCATGTTGGCAGTATCCAAGGGGATTTGACAAAGCTAGGTTCAATGATTTCAAATTGTTGACCATTATAACAGGTTCGGCAGTGTTCCAAATTGATATGGACAGTAAACTGAACAATTGTTTTGGTATTCCCCTCCTCTGACTAACTAATTCAGCCTCTTTTTCACCGCCGAAATGTTGAATCTCCTTCTCTTTTATCGTTATTTTCATGCTAACTGTTCTACAGATCTTGCTATCTTTATGCCTCCCTCGTCCTGCGGCCTCGCTTTACAAGGCTTTCTTCTCATCCCTATTGTGTCCAACTTCCCAACGCAAGAGTTAACCAGTACTCTCAATCATTCATCCTTTTCATTTGTACAATCTGGAACTCCCTACCTGCATCTGTATTTCTGAATTCTTGCGACTTGTCTTCTTTGAAGAGAGAGATATCGAGGCATTTCCTCCTTGTTTTGGCTGACGCTTTTCCACTTTTTAGAGAGCCAGCACTCAAGTGGGCCTTTTTTTTTTTTTTTATCTTTTCTTTGTTTCTTGCCCTTGGCTGGCGCTCTTCCTACATGAAAAAAAAAACCTCTCGGGACACAAGTCCTCTGCTCATCACTCATCATTCGTCGACGTGTTATCATTGTACCACACGGGCTGGGATTTTCATTGAAGGAAAACTCTCTTCCAAGTCAATTTTACATATATTTCAAATAAAGTAAAGTACATTCGAACAAAAAACGATGAAAGTGACGCGGCACTCTTAACCAACAACAGAGAAACACACTCTCCTCACTTGAATACACGACTTAACTCCACATAATGACACCCTCGATTATATTAACACGAAATTCCACTGCCCTGATCACATTACCCACCTGATCAGAGACCCTCGCTCACCGTGACGCGTCCACACCCCACATATGTCCGAGTAGAGAGTGCCACTCACTCCCTTCATCCGAGATCGCGTCCTTTCCTGCCCCCACTCAAATCTACTGCCCGCGTGCCAATTCACGCAATGTTAAATACGCTGCCTTCCTTACTCTATTCCTCCTTATACATGTTGTAGTACACTTCATGCTAACACTAATATTTCTACCATGCACAACATTCCAAAATCCCTACTCATAAAGTTCCTCCGCTCGTATTAATTATGCGTTTGGTACGGCAGTTTTCCTCCTTAGGCCTACAGAGCCACCCACGCAAACCCGATCCACCTTGGCTCTCCTTAATATACCATACTTATCGTTACATCATCCACAATACCTTCCTCAACCCTCTGTACTACAAGACAACAGGCATTGAGGAGGACGCCATTACAATATTGTTCCATCTCTTGTTCCAGGATTCAGTACTACTAACGCCAAAGAAGTGAGGCAAGTTTTTGGAGTGAGCGTGCATGACATACAACGGACACCAGATTGCTACTACTGCCGGTGTTGCCAAAGGAACAAGAGGAGGAAAAAAAGGAAGAGGGAGAAGAAAAGGATGATTCTTGGAGACGTACCAATGAAGTTCTGAAGGTTGGCCACAGATCTTCATCACTGGTGTAGTGTATTTCATTGACCATTTGTAGATTGGGTTGATAAATTTGTAGAATTTGTAGACAGTTGTAGATATGTAGCGGGTATGGTTTTTTTGCAATGCCTTATCTACACCAGCAGAAAACGGTAATATTTAGAAGTTATGCATAGCATTGTAATAGGAGTGTACGGTGTACATATGTATATAGTATTTAAGAAAGGAGAGTGTAGACTAAGAGAGGAAGGTAACCTCTTGGGTCACGATTCCTCTGCTCATCACTCATCATTCCTGTTGTGAAGCACAAAGGTATTGTTACGTGTTTCCCGAGATGATGTTTTGTGAGTCTTTCAATGCAATACTTAATTTAAGTGTCTGGCCAGTGTCTTGTAACGTGGTGCAGTTTTTGTTACTTGTATTTATTTTTCATACCTACTGATATGACGATATCTTGTGAATGATACTCCTATATATTTCTAATGGCAACACAATATCTCTTGATATAATAAAATGCATAATGTATCGACTTGTTTTCCTATCAGTTGAAAGAGATGCAAAACAATATCTGGTTTGCAAGTGAAGCGAAATTAGTCAACAATTTGTTGCATGGCGCCACAGCGTCTGAGGTGATATGATGCCACAATATAGTTGCATGGAAATACTAGTAGTAATGTGTAAACTGACACACTCCCGTTCATGATGGCGAAGGTGGGCAGGTGTGGGTGTTGGCGGTGCTGGAGAAGATATTTACATGCTTGTGTGTAGATAGATAGATAGATAACTTGGTAATTTGATAGGTTCATTCATAGGGAAATGAACAACATTTCGATGGTGTATACACTGCTACAACAATAAACTTATCAATCAATCAATCAAACATCAATCGGATTTAAAAGGCGAGTGATTAGAGGGTGGCGATCGAGACGAGACAGGTTTGATGTTCCCTAAACGAGACAGGTTTGCTTTGCACTCATATCTACGGTCAGGAACAAACTGAATGACACTGTTGCATCACTCAACGATGATACACCACGCGGATAGGCAAAAATGGGTACAATACCCTGTTGCACGGTAACGCATTATAAGGTGATACGCAACGATGAAACGATGCGTGGAAATTCAGTAAGTGTGTACACACCTTTAGAAAGTGTTGGTGGTGATGATGTCAGTGTGCTGTGTATTGGTGGTGGTGGTGGTGATTGTTGGTGATGGTGTGTTTGCTTGTTTTGCATCGTGAATATTGATTGATTGAGTGGCTGAAAGATTGACGGATTGATGGATAGATTGCCTGTCTAACTAATAGATTCACTGACTGACTGACATTTGGACTGACTTTCTGACTGACTGACTGACTGACTGATTAAATGAATAAAATACTAACTAAATGACTGACTATCTGGCTGACTGACTATTTGGCTAACTGACTGAATGGGCAGATGCGGGAACTGGCAGTGGTTGTGGTGG
>NC_059285.1:26892849-26905349 GCF_017591435.1 Portunus trituberculatus
CCCTCTAAACTTAGCGTCATTTCGTAGGGCTAACTCCTGAATTTCTAACTCTTTCTCCTGCCTTTTAAGTTGTAACTGAAATTCTCTCTCTTCCTTTTCTACCTGTAGTTGCATTTGTTTTTCATGCATCCGATATTCTAGTCTGGATCCGAAGATTGCAGGTTCGGATCCTGTCACGGTTGCCAATTGTTACGTTCACCGGTTAAACGGGTAAGATTGGCATCGGGGAGCCGGTGAACAATAACAATAAAAAAAAAACACTGCAGGTTCAACTGGTGAGGAAATGCAAAGGGGGCACTTAAAAAGCTATTTTATTAACCCAATAATGTAACTGACCTACACATAGATATAACATGAAACATGAAACTGACATACACATGGATATAACATGAAACATATGAAACTGACATACACATATACATATAACACAGAAATAAATACAACAATAAAGAACCCAACTTAATACCTAACAATAATACTAATCCTATATGGAGGCAATGTGGAAAAAACAGACGAGGGGAAGTAATACTTATGCGGTGTCGCAGTGGTGAATGAAGTGCTGGGTGAGGTGGATCCCACGGTAGTCCAAGAGGCGTAGTGTTCACTGGTTGAGGCCTGGACCTCCACTGACTTCCAGAAAGCCAAGAGATGGCTTAACACTTCCGGTTGGGTCGAATGGGACCGCGTGAATCCAACTTCGGGACAGTAGCAAGCTTCATGAGACGGTGACGTGGAGGGTTCATGAGACGGTGCCGTGGAAGGTTCATGAGACGGTGACGTGGAAGGGGAAGTGGAGAGGTGGCGAACGAGGTAGCAAGCGGAGGAGGTGATGGTAGTGGAGTATGTTACGATCCCAACACTTGGATAACACTTATTAACTCAGCCTGTTCTGTGCAATACATGATAGAGAAGTTGCCCATCGGGTACTTGAGCCTTCCATCTCCTGAATTTCACGCACTTTATATCTCTGCCCGGAATCATGCCAAGTCTTTTCTTCAACTTGTCAAAATCTTTCAAACTCAAACTCCATCGAGACTTCTGGAATCTAGCCAAAAACATCTCCAATAACTTCACTTCTTCATCTTTCCCTCCTTTATTTCATCCTGATGGCACCACTGCCATCTCTTCTGTCTCTAAAGCTGAACTCTTCTCTCAAACCTTTGTTAACAACTCCTCCTTGGAAGATTCTGGGCTTGTCCCTCCCTCTCCTCGTCCCTCTGACTATTTCATATCTACAATTAAAATTTCTTCGTAATGATGTTTCCCATGCCCTTGCTGGCCTAAACCCTCAGAAGGCTTATGGTCCTGATGGGGTCCCTCCTATTGTTCTCAAAAACTGTGCTTCCGTGCTTGCACCTTGCCTGGCCAAACTTTTTCAATTTTGTCTATCGACTTCTACTTTTCCTTCTTGCTAGAAGTTTACCTACATTCAACCTGTTCCTAGAAAGGATGACCATTCTAATCCATCAAATTACGGTTCTATAGCTTTAATATCTTGTTTGTCTAAAGTTTTTCAATCTATTCTCAATAGGAAGATTCTTAAACATCTGTCACTTCACAATCTTCTGTCTGATAACCAGTATGGCTTCCGTCAAGGTCGCTCTAGTGGTGATATTCTGGCTTTCCTTACTGAGTCTTGGTCATCCTTTTTTTGAGATTTCGGTGAAAGTTTTGCTGTAGCGTTAGACATATCAAAAGCTTTTGATAGAGTCTGGCATAAAGCTTTGATTTTAAAACTGCCCTCTTACGGCTTCTATCCTTTTCTCTGCGACTTTATCTCAAGTTTCCTTTCCGACCGTTTTATTGCTGCTGTGGTAGACGGCCACTGTTCTCCTAAATATACTAATAGCGGAGTTCCTCATGGTTCTGTCCTGTCACCCACTCACTTTCTATTATTCCTTAATGACCTTCTTAACCAAACCTCTTGCCCTATCCACTCCTACGCTGATGATACCCCCCTACATCTTTCCACGTCCTTTCAGAGACGACCAACCCTTCAGGAAGTCAACACATCACGCAGGGACGCCACAGAACGCCTGACTTCCGATCTTTCTAGGATTTCCGATTGGGGCAAAGAATATCTAGTAGTTTTCAGTGCCTCAAAAACTCAATTCCTCCATCTATCAACTCGACACAACCTTCCAGACAACTATCCCCTCTTCTTCAATGACATTCAACTGCCTTCCTCTTCCACACTGAATATCCACGGTCTGTCCTTTACTCATAATCTTAACTGGAAACTTCACATCTCATCTCTTGCTAAAACAGCTTCTATGAAGTTAGGCGTTCTGAGGCGTCTCTGCTAGTTTCCTCGCCCCTCCGACTGCTTACTCTGTATAAGGGCCTTATTCACCCCTGTATGGAGTACTCTTCACATGATAGGATGGAATCAAAAGCTTTTCGTCTCATCAACTCCCCTCCTCTAACTAACTGTCTTCAGCCTCTTTCTCACCGCCGAAATGTTGCATCTGTTTCTATCTTTTATCGCTACTTTCATGTTAACTGTTCTACTGATCTTGCTAACTGCATGCCTGCCCTCCTCCTGCGGCCTCGCTGCACAAGGCTTTCATCTTCCTCTCATCCTTATTCTGTCCAACTCCCTAACGCAAGGGTTAACCAGTACCTTCAATCATTGATATCTTTCACTGGTAAACTCTGGAACTCCCTCCTTGCATCTGTATTTTCAACTTCCTACGACTTGTCTTCTTTTAAGAGGGAGGTATCAGGCGTTTGCTCCCTAATTTTGGTTGACGCTCTTCCTCTGTAGAGAACAGTACTCAAGTGGTCTTTTTTTTTTTATCTTTTCTTTTTCTTTTTTTTTCGTTTTTGCCCTTGGTTTGCCCTCTTCCCTACATAAAAAATAAAAATAAATGAATAAAATGAAATTGCTTGCGCCACTAATGGGTGGAAGCTGAACAGCGCTTCCCACATATACATTTCAAGGATGCCTACAGGCGCTATAGGCCGTAACATGAAAAAAATAATTCCTTTACTCATTCATACTTTCTCTGGTAAACTCTGAAACTCCCTGCCTGCTTCTATATTTTCATTTTCCTACGATTTGACTGCTTTTAAGAGGCAGGTTTTAAGACATTTGTCCCAGACTGCTAACTCTACTAACCTTTTAGGGCACTGGCATTCAAGTGGGATTGTTCTGTTATATTTCTTTGTTGATCTTGGCCAGCTTCTCCTTTTCCAGTATATATATATATATATATATATATATATATATATATATATATATATATATATATATATATATATATATATATATATATATATATAACCAAATTCAGTTAATTGGGTAAGATGGAAATGGGCTGAATTTTAGACAAGAAGATTAGGAGAGTGGAGAGGGTGAGGCAGAGGTTCTCAACCTAAGGTACTCGTACCACCCAGGGGGTACGTGAGAGGAGTTTTATGGTTACGTGGCAGGTTTCTCAAAATACTTCAGTTATGAATAACTGCAAACCTGTTTATAGTATCAAAAGTGGCCTACATGAGCTGGTATAGATATATTCTCCACTAGAACCAGGATACGTTAACAACGTTAACAAGGAAATTCTTGGAGTTATGTCACTTAAGAGAAAGTTCTGTTGGATTACAGTTGCCACACGAGCTTGCAAACCTATAATATTTAGTTCCGATTTATTACTTTTTATGTGCTATTCACACACACAGTGACTTACCTTGTTACTTCGTACTAGTAACAAATTGCAACTAGCTGCAAGCAGCACTAGTTCACTCACAATGATCGAAAACTGTCTGATCTTCCGTTTTGGTAAATGTATTACATACTAGTCACAATGTTTCTCTGTGAAGTACTAGTTCCTATCGATATTACCTCATAGTGACATACTTATATTAGTTGAAAATTTTGTCTGCTCCACATACACAACACAATTTAAACTTAATAAACTAAGTCAATAAACCATGCATTTATTTTTACCTTTCCTGACGCTGCATTGTGGGTAATGGGTACGTGACCAATACTAAAAACTTCAAGGGGTACATACGATTAAAAAGGTTGAGAACCCCTGGGGTAGGGGGAGGGAGGGAACGACCTAAAGGAAAAATCTCTCTCAGTTGTGTCGGAACTGTCAGTGTGTGAACAGCTCTGCAACGAGGCTTCCACGTCCGCCCACTACCTCATCCTCAACACAAAGCAGTATTTGTCTTTATTATATTATCGTAAGATCATTATTATTATTATCATTTTTATTATCATTATTATTATTATTATTATTATTATTATTATTATTATTACTATTATTATTATTATTATTATTATTATTATTATTATTACTATTATTATTATTATCATCATTATTGTTATTATTATCATTATTATTATTATCATTATTATCATCATTGTTATTATTATTATTATTATTAGTATCATTATTATTTATCATAATCATCACCATCATTATTAATAATCAATGTTATTATTTTCTTATACAATTTATGAAAACCCATTCTAGTGAATGGAGCAAAAAGTGTGATGAAATTATATGTGTGATGGATAAGGCCGATGAATCAAGTATATTGTATGTGTGGGTAATGTAAACATAGGGGTCGTGTAAGTCAGGTTTGTGTTGAAAACCTGTGTTGGGTATAGTGGATGCCTTGCGTGTATCGTGAATGTTGGTTACTATAGTTGTGTTGGGTGTCGTAGTAATATAAGTGTTATGGATACTACTCGTGTCTTGAATATAGCAAGTGTTTGATGGATAACGCAGGTGTGTATCACAGCTGATTTTGTTGGGTACCGCATGGCTTTTGGATAACAGATGTGTGTGTGTGTGTGTGTGTGTGTGTGTGTGTGTGTGTGTGTGTGTGTGTGTGTGTGTGTGTGTGTGTGTGTGTGTGTGTGTGAAAAAAAAAAAAAAAAAAATAAATAAATAAATAAATAAATATATATATATATATATATATATATATATATATATATATATATATATATATATATATATATATATATATATATATATATATATATATACCGTCTGTGTCTAGTGCGAGATAACACCCTTCAGTGTGATATCGCAGGTGTGGTTTTAAAATAGCGTGTGTGTGTGTGTGTGTTTGTGTGGTGAGTAGTGCAGGTGTGTGATGGATATCATAAGCATGTGTTAGAAAATCCATGTATGCGTCTATCAGATATTGCACGTGTTTATTAGATATCGCATGTGTATCTGCTGGATATCCCAAAGGCGTCTCTTGGATGTCGCAAGTGTCTTCCATATCACAGGAATGTGTGTGTGTGTGTGTGTGTGTGTGTAAGCGCTCGCGCGTTGCAGCAGTGTTGGATACGTGCATCGTCTGGTATGTAGCACCTGCTTCCTTATAGGCGGGCGTTTTCTCAAAGTGAAAAGGGGACATTGACTACCTCTATAAGTATGGCAGTATGGAGAATCAAAACTAGTACAGGTGTTTCAGTGATCATCAGGTTGCTCCAATATTTAACCTACATTCATTTGCTATATACATAAATGACACTGTTCACACACACACACACACACACACACACACGCTACCTGTTGCCCCAGTGTTCTAGTCAGTTTTGAGGGCATAACTAAGCTCTCTAGCTCTTCCTTTTTCCTTTTCGTCTGTTATTGTCTTATTTTTTCTACATCCTCTTCTATTCCTCTCTACTCTGTGGTTTCTAACATTTTAGAATTTAATCTTTGGTATTTAATTCCTATGCCTTATATCTATATATCTATCTATCTATCTATCTATCTATCTATCTATCTATCTATCTATCTATATATATATATATATATATATATATATATATATATATATATATATATATATATATATATATATATATATATGTATTGATTTAAACTGATGCATTGTTTTTTTTTATTTTCTTCTTTCACTGACAGCTTAATATCCTTTCACACTTTTATAAATATTTTGCAGACTGTTTTAAAATATATTTCCATGTTCTCCAGTCGTTTAAGATTATATTTTGATATCAAGTATGTGTATTTCATTGAACAATATAATAAATGTTTCTTTCTGTTACTGTCTTAAAACAGCCCTGTATCCTCCACAATTTCTAATGTACTTCACCACAGCATGCTTGTGATATATATATATATATATATATATATATATATATATATATATATATATATATATATATATATATATTTTTTTTTTTCAAAGACATTTGTATATGTTTATTTTGTATTATTACGTATTTCGTCTGTAGCCTGAACTACAGCTTCATCTAAACATTGCTTTCATTTCCTACCATAATTTGGACTAGGAGGAGGAAAAGTATAAAAGGTCTCAGAGGAAGAGGAAGAAGCAAAGGAGGATGAAGAGGAGTAGGAGGAGGAGCGACATGCCGGTCAGGTCGCTTCACCGCCCCTGCCTCCTAACGGGATCCTCTGTTGCCAAGTAGCGTATTTACGTCTTTCATTTTCTCTCCGGATGGAGTTAAGAGTGGAGATACTGGAGAATCTACGCAGAGGAGGCATGGAAGTTAAAGTGATTTAAGAAGTAGAGCCCGGAGAGGTTGGAAGGTTAGCTGGGGAGGATCTAATCATGGCTTCTTATAGGTAAAGTATGTCGTGGTCACTTCCTCACAACAGTAGTAGTAGTGGTAGTAGTAGTAGTAGTAGTAGTAGTAGTGGTGGTGATGGTGTTGGTAATGGAGATGATAGTAGTAGTAGTAGTAGTAGTAGTAGTAGTAGTAGTAGTAGTAATAGAGATTATAGTAGAAGTAGTAGTACTAGCAGTTACTGTTTTTGCTGCTGTAGATCCTACTGCTATTGCAGTTGTTGTGAAACTTACATAAATGAGTGGCATGCAGTTCCAGTAACAAACATGTGCGTTCCTTCTTTGGTCACGCACATGTATCCGTTACAACACACAGGAAGAAGTTCTGGCTTGCGTTGTGGGGGCCTCAAGCGTATCAAGTGGTGTGGAACAACAAGGGGGTGAATACGATAGGTTTGCAGCGTTACAAAGGCAAAGTTTACAGGTTTAAAGGAGTTTTGTAAGGATTCGTATTGCAAGAAATTTACATTTCTTTTTATTATATTGTGTTTTGTAACTACACAAGTCTATAATGACGGTGAGACTAAATAGTAAGACGAAGACTGAAGCGGCATAAGATATGGCGGCTATAGATCTATAAGGAGGCTTGTTACGAACGGTGACTAAACATTCGGTGAGGTCCGTTATAATGTTTTGTCAGCTAGGTGCTAATAGAAGGTACTGCGCAAGAGGATGGAGAATGGGAGGCAATACTGAGTGTTTTAAAAGAATGGAGTCAGCGGTAGTAAGTCGTAATATATAAAGATAGCATAATCAGTTTAGATCTTTAATGTCTAAGCGTAACGTTAAGAATGATATTACAAAAATGTGAAAAAGATGAAGAAGGCGTAGGGAGGAAGTTGTGAGCAGTATGAGCTGTGGGGTGTGGAATGAGGCGGCAGAGGGTTGGCTGATGTGGTGGAAGAGGAAGCAACGGTACCTCTCAACAGCTAGAAGATCTGGAAGAATATTTGGGTCGTGTGTGACGGGTTGTAAAGGAGGAAAGGTAATAAGAGACTCACCCAAGAAGAACCTAAACAGGTCAACACAAACCTCCATTACAATTTACTTTAATTTATGACTCTTCTTTCAGCGACGAACAGAGACTGTAAGGAGGCACGCATCCATGAAACCCGAAGGTGACTCAACGATGTGACGCTGTAAATGACGTTGCCATCACAATACCGAACAAGAGTGATTTTAACTATTTCAATTGACCTTAGAGGTGCGACACAGTAGTGACCTTAAAAAACACGGATCCACATCTAAAGGATATCTAACAAAACTTATACATTAAAAAAGTGACCACTCATCATGGCAGAGGAGGGTTAAATCCTTAGCCACATTTCTATGGGATTTCAAGTGCAAGTCAGTGTTCGTGTGCCTTAGTGTTATTGATTCGAAGTGAGTACAGAAAACAGCTTTAGTGACGATTTATGGTATTGATGTGGCGTTGTCTTTTGTAAATTGCTGCTGTTGTCGTCCTTGCTTGAGGTGGTGTGACTCGGCAAGTCATCATGGCTCTCCATTGGGCGAATCTGACCTGGATGACGACGGCACTGCTGTGGTGGATGGCAGCTCAAGGTCAAGTGGCTGCGAAAAATTCAAGCAGTACAACATCATCAATTCCTACCTCCGTTCTTACTTGTGAGTATTTATGGCACATCACTGCAACTCTGTCGTGTCTCTATTACCTTCATCTCCAAGTTGTGAGCGTTTCCTCCTCCATCCTGTCACCCTTTATCACTATGCTCGACTATTCTGTAATTTAATTTCGCACATTTTCCCTGGTCAACCACCTTTCCTATTTCACACCTGCCTCCATTCTCCATTTTCTTACAACATATACTCTAAAGGGAACGATTATAGAAAGACAAAATATGTCTCACATGAAATATTTTCGAAAACTTCCCACTTCTTATATATATATATATATATATATATATATATATATATATATATATATATATATATATATATATATATATATATATATATATATATATATATATATATATATATATATATATATATATATATATATATATATATATATATATATATATATATATATATATATATATATATATATATATATATATATATATATATATATATATATATATATATATATATATATATATATATATATATATATATATATATATATATATATATATATATATATATATATATATATATATATATATATATATATATATATATATATATATATATATATATATATATATATATATATATATATATATATATATATATATATATATATATATATATATATATATATATATATATATATATATATATATATATATATATATATATATATATATATATATATATATATATATATATATATATATATATATATATATATATATATATATATATATATATATATATATATATATATATATATATATATATATATATATATATATATATATATATATATATATATATATATATATATATATATATATATATATATATATATATATATATATATATATATATATATATATATATATATATATATATATATATATATATATATATATATATATATATATATATATATATATATATATATATATATATATATATATATATATATATATATATATATATATATATATATATATATATATATATATATATATATATATATATATATATATATATATATATATATATATATATATATATATATATATATATATATATATATATATATATATATATATATATATATATATATATATATATATATATATATATATATATATATATATATATATATATATATATATATATATATATATATATATATATATATATATATATATATATATATATATATATATATATATATATATATATATATATATATATATATATATATATATATATATATATATATATATATATATACGAGAAAAGCCCAGCCAAGGACAACAAAATATATATATATATATATATATATATATATATATATATATATATATATATATATATATAAAGGTTCACTTGAGAGTTAGCCAAAATTACAGAGCAAATGCCTTGATACTTCCCTTAAAAGAAGTGAAGTCGGAGGAAGACGGAAATACAGAAGCAGGCATGGAGTTCCAGAGTTTTACCAAAGAAAGGTATGAATGATTAAGAGTACTGGTTAACTCTTGCGTTAGAGAGTTAGACCGAATATCGATGAGAGGAAGAAGAAAGCGTTGTGCAGCGAGGCCATAGGAGGAGGGGAGGCATGCAGTTAGCAAGATTAGTTGAACAGTTAGCATGAAAATAGCAAGAAGAGATAGAGAAAGATGCAACAGTTCGACAGTGAGAAAGAGGCTGAAGATAGTCAGTCAGAGGAAGGGAGTTCATGAGAGGAAAAGCTTTTCATTCCACCTCTGTCAGTGGAACCCCCTAAACATGCAAAGAGTGCTTCATATAGAGGCGGATAATGCCCTTGTACAGAGTTAGCAGTTGGAGGGGCGAGAAACACTTGCGGAGACGCTTCAGAACGCCTAACTTCAAAGAAGCTGTTTTAGCAAGAGATGAGAAGTTTCCAGTTAAGAGTATAAGTAAAGGACAAACCGAGGATATTCAGTGTGGAAGAGGGAGACAGTTGAGTGTCATTGAAGTAGAGAAGATAGTTGTCTGAAAGGTTGTATCGAGTTGATAAAATTGAGTTTTTGAGGCATTGAAAACTACTAGATTTTCTCTGCCCTAATCAGAAATCTTACTAAGATCAGAAGTCAGGCGTTCTGTGGCGTCCCTACATGATCTGTTGACTTCCTGAAGCGTTAGTCGTCTCTGAAAGGCCGTGGAAAGATGTAGGGTAGTATCATCAACGTAGGAGTGGATAGGACAAGAAATTTGGTTAAGATCATTAATGAATAATAGAAAGAGAGTGGGTGATAAGACAGAACCATGAGGAACTCCACTATTAATAGATTTAGGAGTGGAACAGTTGCCGTCTACCACGGCAGCAATAGTACAGTCAGAAAGGAAACTTGATATAAAATTGCAGAGAGAAGGATAGAAACCGTAGGAGTGCAGTTTTGGAAATCAAAGCTGTATGCCAGACTCTATCAAAAGCTTTTATGTTTTACGTGATAGCAAAAGTTCCACCGAAATCTCTAAAAGAGAATGACCAAGACTCAGTAAGGAAAGCCAGAAAATCACAAGTACAGCGACCTTGACGGAAACTACACTGGCAATCAGATATAAGATTGTGAAGTAACAGATGTTTAAGAATCTTCCTATTGAAGATAGATTCAAAAACTTTAGACAAGCAAAATATTGCAAGATATTAAAGCTATAGTACAGTATTTAGAGAGATTAGAACGGTCAACCTATTTAGGAACAAGTTGAATGTAGACAAACATCCAGCAAAAAGGAAAGGTAGAAGTCGATAGACAAACTTGAAGTAGTTTGGACAGGCAAGGTGCAAGCACGGAAGCACAGTTTTTGAGAACAATAGGAGGAACCCCATCAGGTCCACAAGACTTCCGAGGGTCTAGGCCGGCAAGGGCATAGAAAACATCATTACGAAGAATTTTGATTGAAGACATGAAATAATAAGAGAGGAAGAGAGAGAGAGACAACTCCAGAATCATCAAAGGTGGAGTTGTTAACAAAGGTTTGTGAGATGAGTTTATCTTTAGAGACAGAAAAGATGGCAGTTGTGCCATCAGGATGTAATAAAGGAGGGAAAGAAGAAATAAAGTTATTGGAGATATTTTTGGCTAGATGCCAGAAGTCTCGAGGATAGTGTGATTTTGAAAGATTATGACATTTTCTATTTTTGAAGGAGTGTTTGGCAAGTTCAAGAACAGACTTAGCATGATTCTGGAAAGAAATATAAAGTGCATGAGATTCAGGAGATGGAAGGCTCAAACATCCTTTGTGGGCAACCTCTCTACCATGTATAGCACGAGAACAGGCCGTTTTAAAACAAGGTTTAGAAGGTTTAGGTTGAAAGAAAGAATGAGGAATGTACGCCTCCATGCCAGACACTATTACCTCTGTCATGCATTCAGCACAAAGAGATGGGTCTCTTGACTCGGAAATAGTAATCATTCCAGGGAAAATTAGCATAATACCTCCTCTGGTCCCCCCAACTTGCAGAGGCAAAACGCCAGAGGCACCTCCGCTTTAGGGAATCCTGAGGAGAGATTGGAGAAATAGAAGATATAGAAATGAGATTGTGATTCGAACGAATGCAATGGAGAAGATAGGGTAATAGCATAAGCAGAAGGATTAGAGGTGTGTTTTCAGAACTAGTGGTTGTCACCAGGTGGCAGCACAGTACATGTCCCATTCGCTCTCACAGGTTTAATATAGAACATGCCTGCAGTGTCATTCTATAAACACAGGGGTGGAATAAATTGATATTATATATTTTTCTACATTTTATTCTAATAGTAACACGTAAAATCAAACCCTATTCATGAACAAATGTATATAAGTTGATTTTCTCGTGAACTGGCATTGAGACTTAATTGGTCTTCTCCACATTTCCAAAAGAATACATCCTTGACCAGAAGTGCATTAATCTAGTCGACAGTAAACATGAAGAAAACATGTCTGTGTCACTTAAAAAGCCAAACCCACAGATCAACAACAATTCTAATTAAGAATAATCCGAGTATCCTGATGAGTGGTACAGTGGAACCATGCGTGCTTTGGGGTCCGAGGGGTCTCCAAGTGCACGGGTTCGAATCCTGTCCACGGTCATTTGGGGCAATGGTTTCCTAGCGGGTGGGCTTTGAGATAGGAGGTACCCCAAAAAGTATCCCCTTTAGCCATATATTCCCATGAAAAGCCCACATGGCATAAAAAAAAAATAAATAAATAAAAAAACTGCCTGGGCTGCCCAACTCTTTATCTTAACAAACACATTGTTGGTCAAGTAG
>NC_059285.1:26910349-26937849 GCF_017591435.1 Portunus trituberculatus
TGGCAACTGGCTTCCGCCCGCGTTGTCAGTATTGCCAGTTGACACTCGACACTTGACGGACACTCATTAGCAGATTTTTTACACCATGGCTTACATCCCCAAATTTGTCACTTGAAAACAGTGTCATGAAATGGCAAGTTTTTATCAAGATTTAAGAATGTGTGGTAACACAAATTAAACAAATAAAGATAGCAATTAGGTAAATACCACCATTTGACACACCCATTGTCTTTCTGTAAACTTCCAAATTCTTCTAATACTTTGCCGTATGTGCTTAATTCTGAAGCCTATCCCTTCTTTCCCTCTTAATGCAACCATACCCAAAACAAAACTTAAATATCTAGAAAAGAATATCAATTACCGTTTGTCTAGAGTGAGATGTCGGGTGTGCTTTTGGATTAAAAAAATTTGGACTTCAAAATTTACGATGCTGGCAAAGGCCATTGAAACATGTGTTGATACAGCAGTGGCTATCACTAAAGCTGTTTGTCTTGCATAACATGATACAGGAGGAGGAAGGAGTTCAATTATAGAGTAACAGCTTTGGCATTGAAATTGAAGAGAACATTCAGCCATCACATGGGAAACAAGTCATTAAAAAATCGTGAAGACCGTAAGAGAGAAATTCACTCAATATTTTTGTTGTTATCAAGCAGTGATCTGGCAAATCCAAGTGATCTGATATATATATATATATATATATATATATATATATATATATATATATATATATATATATATATATATATATATATATATATATAGAGAGAGAGAGAGAGAGAGAGAGAGAGAGAGAGAGAGAGAGAGAGAGAGAGAGAGAGAGAGAGAATGATTATCATGTATGCAAAATTAACTTGCCAAAAACTCCAATCCTTTCTCCTATCCCCTATCCTTTTTCTCTTAGGTGCTACAAATACCCTGCCACTGTTTGTTATTTGATGCGTTTCAAATACAGAGTGTGAGGAACACTTCACCAATTAACTCTTCAATATCCATGTCTACTGTCTGGATCAGTTTCAGTTTACCTGTCTGTGGTTTGGATATGACCGACTGAGGCGGGAGTTGCTATAGCAACCCTTGTCCTTTCCCTGTCCTGCCCCATCCTCACATCAGCTGATTTACTCGTCACCGGGCACTGGGCAGTGAGTTCAAGGTCATCATTCATGGTTGACCAAAGCCCTATATAGATCGATGCTGCTCATGGAACTAGATGATGAGCATGTCAAGTCAATAAGTGATAAGAAAGAAAACTGATATAATAATATGGTAATGATAACTACTTTGTAAAATAATTATGTGAAAGATATAACAAAAGTAACAATTGTGTTGCCATAAAGGAAGCAAAGAGAAATCTCAGCGCGTCATCACTCATGCGCCGCTGCCGATGAAAAAGCGCTTTCGAGAATAGAGGTGAAAATGTTGTTGCAGAGTCTCGTTGTTCGTTTACGTGGCAACCATCGTGTTAAGGAGACTTTTCTTTAAAAGAAGAAAGATTCTATTCTAACATTCATATATATATATATATATATATATATATATATATATATATATATATATATATATATATACACACACATATATATACAGTAAGTCCTCGTTATACGGTACTTCTTTATGCGGTAAATTCACAGTTACGGTATTTGGAAATTTCTACCCTCGATTCGATATACGGTAAGAAAAATTCACAGATACGGTATCCGCTCATGTCATCCGAGAGGTCCCAGCGCGAGGGAGTAGGGGTGATGAAGTCATCCACAGCACATCTCTCCGCCACTCACAGTATTGACTTTAACGTGACCACCCATGGAGCCTGTTATCTCTTCCCCTTCCCCCTTTTTCTTAACTGTATTACATATTACTTACAAGCATTACTAATTATATGAATAAATGAAATATTAAAGGGTCTATTGTAAGCACAAATATATTCATAATAATTATGACAAACAGTAGTCATAATACAAAGAAAAATTAAGTTCACACCATTCATAATGTTAGCATAAATATTCAATATTTGTGATTGAATATAATCCACTTAATCATAACATAAACAACAAAGGAAAACAGGAAATATAATCCTATAGTCTGACCGAGCTTAATTTACAGCTATGGGGGGGCGAGGGGAACTTTACAGTGATGCCACGTTTCCAAAAAATGCGATGTGAAATGGAAGTTATTGGTGTACAAGGCATCGCAAATACCATCAATTCAGATGTATAAAATTTCGACTTGTGTATATAGATGGCTGAATCAACAGTAACCATCATATGCATAAAAAACTATATAGTACCATACAAACATGGCATACATATTCAACAGTGTTGCTGATATCAACTGTAGTAACTTATAATGGTACTTAGCGTATGTTTAGGGTGTGTCATAATATCAGCGTTTACAGATATAAGATAATGAGCATGGAAAAAAGAAATAATCTATTATCCAAAGTAAAAAAAAAAAAATAGAAGTCTTGTGAGTGGCGGCAATACTGATGAATCCAGCCTGGCCAGGCCGAATAGGAGCGTTCGCGTTAAGGCGATTCAGTTACCAATGAGTCATTTTCCGTTTTCTTTTGCGGGCATCATGGGTGGCTATTTACTTTTTATTTAATTAATACTACATATGATGCAATCTCTTAGTCAAGAAACCAATTTTATAACATATTAAATAACTCAAAGAAGTAGTTTATATATATATATATATATATATATATATATATATATATATATATATATATATATATATATATATATATATATATATATATATATATATATATATATATATATATATATATATATCAAAACGCATGTGATGCACTAATATGCCATATTTAAAGTGAAATCCATAGTGCACGTATTTGCTTTCCACATCATTATAAGGAACGTAAAAAATTTGGGGATGCATTAATAGTGAGTAGTCTATGTAGCAATAATACAAGAAAATAAGAGATACAATTGACATGTATTATATTTCTACTGAGAGTGGTTTCTTTATTCTGAAAACACCCTGCCAGGCGTACGAACCAATGCGGTGCACCAGATCGCCGAAAACGCCATTAGCCGTACCAGTAGTTTTGCATTATATTCTTAACTTAATCCGTAAGCATTACTTTTCGACAAAAAGTAATGCATTTGATTCATGTAAACTTTATGTTAATTTATATTTCATTTACGTTGTTTACAAATTGTTTGTGTAATAAAACAGAAACAATACTTTATTTCCGAATCGTGATCCGCCGAAATCACCGAAGGACCATAAACAAGGACTCGAGTTGACCGGTCGACCCTCAAAAACCCATGCCTCAGAATGACATCAGTAACATGCTTATCCAGAAATAGTTGGTATCCTCTCTTCTTCTCATACGCTATAGCACGTTCTGATGTCCACCTCATTTTGGAGAGTAGATATTTGTGGCATTGTGCTGATGTCCAAGTGGTAATATTATGAGATTAGTGTCCCATTCAGTCAGTGTATATGGATCAGGAAAAGTTATGCACGTCCCATTTACTTCTACTGTCCTCCTCCTTATGTTGGTTTCTTCTCCATCATTATCTTCTGTGATGCTGGTCAGCTGCGGGTTGTTAGTAGCCTTCTCCACCATGTGCACAAGGGCATCTTTTGAATATCCCGAGTGTGGTATTGCCCGTGCCTTCAAGTAGTGCTTGAGACTAGCCACCGTCCACTTCTTTATGTCCTTCTCCATACTTGAGTGTCCTCGTTATGATAAAAAGAAAGCTGGCTCTACTTGGAGGTCTGAGGAGCAGCCAAACACCTGTGTTTGTTTTGGTCGTCGAAAGTGTCGTACTGCAGGCAACAACATAATATTTCAATACACTTTTTTTTCTTTTTAATTCGTGTAAGAGTACTTCACAGTGCTTTTAAATACATTTAAAAATCAAGGAAACTATATATATATATACGGTAAAATGCGTGCATTTCTTAGCCTTCATTCAAATAATATGTATTTGATGGATCGTCACAAGCTTTGGTTGAAATTCTTAATGGAAACTCAATCTATGATTTTTTAACGAAAAATGTATGATCGAATTATTTCCTTATCTTAATCAATGAAAACACTAGCAGAAAGGGAATATATGATTGCCCACAAAGTGATTTTTTTTTTTTCGAATCTGAAATGAAGATTCTGGTGGTATGTACTAAGCATTCACCTAACGCGAACGTTCCTATAGCCTCACCTTGTAGTACCAGATGTTGCTATAATTATAAGATAAAATGCTCACATTTACTGGCTTTTACAGTAATTTCAAGGGTGAGGCATAATCGCATTCATAATTCGTAAGCCAAGCTAATGTGTAGTTTCGATTTTTACAAAATAGTAGGTATATGCCAATACCTAAGTGAAAAAAAAAGAAGCATTTTTCACTTGTGAGCGGCAACTCTTCCACACCCAGCTGATGGCCTTGACACATTGTGGTGGCGACGTGACTGACCTCGTGCCACTCACTTATATATATATATATATATATATATATATATATATATATATATATATATATATATATATACAATTATAAATGACTCTCTCTGCTTACCTTTGATTCTTTAGTAAGAGAGAGAGAGAGAGAGAGAGAGAGAGAGAGAGAGAGAGAGAGAGAGAGAGAGAGATTAACAGAACAGTAGTGAAAACGTGGGAACACTGTACAGAGACGCTCGCCCCCCCATGGCCGTAAATTAAGGCTGGTCAGACTATAGTGAAAAAAATAAACTACATATTATTCATGTGGTCAGTTTCATTAGCTTTCTGTTTTGACCTTTGCATGACTTATGCTTTTTCTTATTTGTCTTAATGTTATTATTTAGATTCCTAATTCTAAAGTACACAGATATTTTGGCAAAAAATGATATGACATCATCAGTGAAAACGAGTTGGGGCTGAAACTGAAGTAGGCTTATACCAAGGATTCTATAAGCTACGATACATGGGTTCAATGAGCGGGCTGGAGGAATTGATTAAGGAGCTTAGCGTCTAACAGATGGCACGGGGGTTGCAGGTAGTAAGGGGGTGAGGGATGGGAGAGTCCATCAGCGGGGGAGGATGAGCGCCGTTACAAGATTCAAACAGTCAGTCAAGTCACGGGAAGGAGCGCAAGGCACATCAACCATCACCCGCCTCCACCTGAGCCACACCACGCTCAGTGCTCACTTGCACCACCTACGTCTGTCTCGGGACTCCTTCTGCCCTTGGTGTAGGACTACCCCTGAGGCCATGGAACATTTCCCGCTTCAATGCCCACGCTTCCACTCTCAACATACTGCACTATGCTCCCGGCTCTCACAACACCGGCCATCATAACCCTCCTGGCGGCCTCAGGTGTTCACCCCTCCTGACATCCTGTTGTCCTTCACCTTACTTGTGCCTTCTTAAGGAAGACTGGCCAGCTACCACGCCTGTGATACCCACACAGGACCACCTCAGGGCTCATAGGGATCCAAAAGAGGCCACGAAGATCTATGGATCCTTATGAGTCCCGGAGTAGTCCTGTGTAGGTATCACAGGCGTGGTAGCTGGCCGGTCTTCCTCAAGAAGGCACAAGTAAGGTGGAGGACAGCAGGTTGCCAGGAGGGGTGGATGCCTGAGGCCGCCAGGAGGGCGGGTGGGCATGCCCAGTGTTGTGATGGCCAGAGCGGAGAGCCGGGAGCGTAGTGCAGTATGTTGAGAGTGGAGGTGTGGGCATTGAAGTAGGAAATGTTCCATGGCCTTAGGGGTAGTCCTACACCAAGGGCAGAAGGGGTCAAGAGACAGATGTAGGTGGTGCAAGTGAGGAGTATGGTGTGGCCCAGGCGGAGGCAGGCGGAAAACGCATATATATATATATATATATATATATATATATATATATATATATATATATATATATATTGAGTAGCTGCCTGCGACAAGGGGACAAGCGCCAACCCCCCTGAAACAGAGTTATTATAGCATTCTGTTCCATAATTTCCCCTACTTCTTGAAAATACTATTGATGTGATTGTAGCAGCAATGTGCGTGCAGCTAACATTGATTATTCAGAGTAGTGTCTACTTCATCAACCATGCTACTAGCATCATTTCATTTGGTAAAATATCAATGTTTGATGATGATGGGATGCTCAGATGTTTGGTAATGGCTAATTCTAACACAGACTATTAGTGTACACTATTGTTGTTCAAGAAAGTTAGTGTTAAACGCATCAAAGCTTCCCTAAATGAAAAGAAAAAAAAAAATTATGTGTTCGCGCTCCACATTGATGCAGCCAGGCAGCAAGCCCAAACTGTCATACTGCACTGCTAATGCCAATATTCTTTCGTTTTGTGTCAAGCTATTATAGTTATGTTAATTATGTATTATTCAGAGAGAGAGAGAGAGAGAGAGAGAGAGAGAGAGAGAGAGAGAGAGAGAGAGAGAATTACACTATTACAATGATACATGAGCCGTAGGGCTAACTAAGCTTTTCATACGTAGTGCTCTCCCGTCCCCACTCTCTCATGTGATCTTGAAAAGAAATTCCTCTCAAAACAGTGAAAAACGCTGTAGTGAGGATCATCGCTACAGAGCTCTCTCTCTCTCTCTCTCTCTCTCTATAAAGTCGGTATAAACTCTCACTGTCCTAAGATGGGTTATAGGGAGGACGTGCATGCCTTTCAAGAACACGAGAGAGAGAGAGAGAGAGAGAGAGAGAGAGAGAGAGAGAGAGAGGTGTTATGGAGGTGAAGGAAGTCATGGTGGGTGGGAGGGAGGAGGATGTGACGGGGGAAAAGTGCGAGTGAGAAATACCTATTTTGATTTACTAATATTCAATAAATTTATTAGAAATTATACTCATACTACAATGTACATCGTTTCATTACACTTTATCACATAAACATATTTATTCAGCACCATTCTTTCCATATTTCGAGTAAATCGACCGTGAAAGGGTCTGAAAAAAAAAAAATTCAGTTAGATCTTATTGATTTTTTTATTCGGGCACGGAAAAACTACTTTTGTGTCCGCACAAGTGCCATAAATACTCCAAGTTCTTGGCATCAGGTGCATTCGATCTATAGACATCTGCCTGTCACGTGTCATCGTCTCCACTCCCTTCAACACTACACGAAAGGGAAAGGAAGCAAAAATAGGTATATACGTAGGTATACAGGGTGTAACATGAGTTTCTGCAGATGTTGTTAGAGACGAAAGTACGTTATTTTAAGTGGAAAATATGTTATACGTATACATGCATTTTGAGACTGCTTAGCCGTTGTCTGTACAGTACATAGTTCGAGTGTGGCGGTACTACGAAATGGATACAACGCTTGGGCCGCATGGGTGTTTGCTCCAAATTACTGTGTGGCGTTTCATCTCTCTCTCTCTCTCTCTCTCTCTCTCTCTCTCTCTCTCTCTCAAAATCCTTCAGTACAAACAAAATGTGTTCACTGTTTCTGTCTTGGTTTCACACTTCAAACAGCTGATTTTTTTTTTTTTTTTTTGCTAGCATCACGCATGCTCCACCTCCTGCCCGACCAGCGGTGGAGCATGCGTGAGGCTAACAAAAAAAAATCTTGTTTGAAGAGTGAAACCAAGACAGTAACAGTGAATATATTTTGTTTCTACCGAAGGATTTTGAGAGAGAGAGAGAGAGAGAGAGAGAGAGAGAGAGAGAGAGAGAGAGAGAGAGAGAGAGAGAGAGAATGATGAAACACCACACATAGTAATTTGGAGCAAACACCCATGCGGCCCAAGCGTTGTATCTGTCGCGTAGTACCGCCACACTCGAACTATGTATTGTACAGACAACGGCTAAGAAGTCTCAAAATGCATGTATACGTATAACATATTTTCCACTTAAAATAACGTACTTTCGTCTCTAACAACATCTGCAGAAATTCATGTTACACCCTGTATACCTACGTATATACCTATTTTTGCTTCCTTTCCCTTGCGTGTAGTGTCTGCCGACCTGTTTTTCATGCAAGCGAGGTACTTATATATACATTTTTTTTCCTTTTTCAATTTGCAGTTGGTGTCAGACTCCAAAACTCAAGAAGATTAATTGAATTCCTGAAAATTTTACTACCACTAACTTTCAATATTCTAAGAGATGGCAGGCATTGAGCAGGACTTAGCAACATTGGAGCTTGACACACCTCAAAACACGGGCAGAAAAAAGACGTGTGCACCAGCTAATTGGGCCAGAAACATAGCTAAAGTTAGGAGAAATTCTGGAAAAGAATATGTGTGTCAAGACTGGGAGGCTTGTAGCAGGCAGACAAATTGGTACTCCTTTCCGTGATGGTTGTTTTGATAAAGTGACCATGCCTGTAATAAGAGAACTCTTTACTGACTTCTGGGCCATAGGTAATTATGATGCCCAAACTGTTTACACCCAGAAGCTTGTTTACATGGCACCAGTTAAAAGGCACCGGCCAAGCAAGACCCCTGACAACCCTGGAAAGCATCGCGAGTTCATGTATGCATACAGCGTCATTTACAAGGATGAAGCTTTTTCTGTTTGTAGAAAAGCATTTACAGCTATTTTGGGGATTACCAGAAAACGACTTGAGTGTGCAACAGAAAAGGCAACTTCCACACATGTTCCTATACTGGATCAACGCGAACGTCACGAACTTGCCGGAAAATTTACTGGAGAAAAAGCGCAATGCGTTAGAGATCACATCAGCCAATTACAGACAATGACAAGCCACTACAGCCGTGCCAGAAATCCTCACAGGAAGTACTTGGAGAGCAACTTGACCATCTCAAAACTTTATAAATCTTATGAAGAATGGATGTCTGCCAATCATCCTGAGGTCGAAAAGGTGACTCAACGTTATTACCACAAGACTTTCTCAAATGAGTTCAACATTGGCTTCCAGCCACCAAGGTCAGATACCTGCAGCACATGTGATGAACTGACCACTTCCATCAAGCTGGCCACCACCGAAGCTGACAAACAACTCTTACTAGACCAGCTGAAGCACCACAAGGATAAAGCATCACAAGGACAACAATTAATGAAGAACAAGAAAGAAGACATGTATGATGAAGTTGCTGTTATTTGTATAGACCTACAGCAGACCATTCCCATTCCCAAACTCTCCACAAGTGTTGCAGACTATACCACCGCAAGTTGTGGATGTACAACTTTTGCATTCATAACCTGAAGACCAACTAATCAAAAATATTGGTGTGGGAAGAAGTTACAGGTGGACGTGACTCCATTGAGATCACCAGCTGCCTCAAGAAATGGATTGCAATGGAGTACGACGAGAAGCATTTTGAACATCTCAGTTTCGAATGGACAGCGGTGGGGTACGCGCAAGGCCGCCTGGAGAAAACGCTTCGCACGACTTATTTTCCATTATAAAACTACTTGTGACAATGCCTTTTACTTGCTGTGTACCTTAGTGCAAAGACAATTACAAAACTGGTCCAAGAAAGAGTGTATACCGATTCCCTGAACAGCCTGAGCTTCGGAGGAAATGGTTACAAGCCATCAGAAGGAAGCATTTCACTCCAACTCATCACAGCAGGGTAAGCACTACACAGGTATTTGTTGTTTTGCATGATCTACTTGCTAAGTTGTGAATTGGGTACTTTCCTGTTATTGCCTCACCACTAATTTTAGATTAGGTTAGGTTAGTTTAAGATAGGTTAGGTTAGAAAATTAGTTAACCTAACCTACCCTAACCTAAGATATTAGTGGTGGGACAAGAACAGGAAAGATACTCTAAAAAATTAAAGCAGATACAAATTTATTACCTTATTATGAAATTTGTTTATACTGATTAGGTACATTATGAGTAAAAGCTACTAACTTAAATCTTTAAAAATAATACATTAACTGTAATTAAATACATGTATAAGATGCTTAAAATAAGTAAAGATTTGTGAATATTAATACTAATGAGAAATATACAGAGTATTTAAGAAGAGATAGAGAGTGAGAGTAGGGAGAAATATATAGAGAAAAAAAATAATACATAAATATTTCTAGCTATTAATACTCATTATTGCAGTAATAGTGTTATGTGTTACTGAGATCATTACTTAACACAAACTGTTTGTGTTTGAATGTAGCAATGCTGCAGTTATGTGGTACATGTCTTGCAATGTTATTCCATATTATTGCACCTTTATATCTAAATGTTTTCTGCATCATGGCTGTCTTACATAATGGTACATGAATTTTCTGACTGTCTCTCTCTCTCTCTCTCTCTCTCTCTCTCTCTCTCTCTCTCTCTCTATATATATATATATATATATATATATATATATATATATATATATATATATCTTCTTAAATACTCTGTATAAATCTCATTAGTATTAATATTCACAAATCTTTACTTATTTTAAGCATCTTATACATGTATTTAATTACAGTTAATGTGTTGTTTTTAAAGATTTAAGTTAGTAACTTTTACTCATAATGTACCTAATCAGTATAAACAAATTTCATAATAAGGTAATAAATTTGTATCTGCTTTAATTTTTAAAGAGTATCTTTCCTGTTCTTGTCCCACCACTAATTTTCTGATTTTTCTATTTTATTTAATTTTCTTTATCTTAGGTTAGGATAGGTTATGTTAGGTTAGGTTAACTAATTTTCTAACCTAATCTAACCTAAAATTAGTAGTGTGGCAATAACAGGAAAGTACCCAATTCATAACTTAGCAAGTAGATCATGCAAAACAAGAAATACCTGTGTAGTGATTACCCTGCTGTGATGAGTTGGAGTGAAATGCTTCCTCCTGACGGCTTGTAACCATTTCCTCCGAAGCTCAGGCTGTTCAGGGAATCGGTATGCACTCACTCTTGGACCAGTTTTGTAATTGCCTTTGCAGTAAGGTACACAACAAGTAGAAGGCATTGTCACTGTGGTAGTTGTCGTAAAACAGGGATAGCATAGAGACACCTGAGTCCATTATGAAAGTGTATTTACGGTAGCACAATACACAACAAGTGTAAACCGAGCGAAACGAGAGGCAGGAGGCGTAGAGTGTCGCCTGAGGCAGCGGCGAGCGAGGACTGAGGGGAAGGATGTGATGTCAGACAGAAAGGGAGTATGGGAAAAACAAAGGACATGCTAACATATGGCTCGGGCACGCACAACAGTGCGACCCCGCACTGAAGGTGATAATCATAATAAACAAAATAAACACTATATAATAAGAGTTCATCTAAAAAAAAAAAAAATTGTGAGGTCAACACTGGAATGTTCATTTTTCACAAAAAACATGGTCATATTAGTAATTGTCATCTGATCACTTTCAAAAATATTACTTCTTTCACTAATTTTCATTACATCACTCATAAGAATATAAAATCTTTTCATTAATTTTCAAATTTTCATATCAATCACAAAAATATTAATTATTTTCATTAATTTTCAAGTTTTCACTTCATTAATTTTCGTTACATGACTTGCAAAAATATGAGTTCTGTTTATAAGGTCTGTAATCACTTATCACTAAATAGAATTAATAAGAACATAAAATATGGCACACAGTAAGTTCTTAAAGTAAGTTCTCAAAGTAAGTTCTCGAGGCGTCCCCCAGAAACATTACACAATGGAAAGTATATATATATATATATATATATATATATATATATATATATATATATATATATATATATATATATAGATAGATAGATAGATAGATAGATAGATAGATAGATAGATAGATAGATAGATATCAGCTGCTGATAAATATTTAATCATCAAAAAAAAATTATCATGTAAGCATACACTTTATCAAAAAATTTTTTTTACATGTAATCATGAGCTTCATCAAGAATATTTTGACATATCATCATGGGACATAAAAATCATCATGATACATAAAAAATAAATCATGGTACATGAAAAAAAAAAATTACACAAATAATTAAATACAAAATGTAAATCACAGTCATTTGAACTACATATGTAGCTAATCATCATACAAAAATTATCTATAAGGAGTTAGCTCTGGAACGCAGATTGTACGAGGACGAAGAAGGTAAAGAAGTAGAGCTAGACGAGACAGGTGGAAGAGGTGAAGGGTGAAGGCATAGCAACACAAATATCACTCTTTTAAGTCTGTCTGCATGGACAACTTCTGACATCTGAGCAGAAGGATCAAAATTTTAAATTTATTTCCAGTTATTTTTCTTGGATCAAAAAGGGACCTGAAAATTTAGTGTTTAATTTTGACTGTCGTTCAGGTGCAGATTTAAATACTACATCATTAATGTCAAAGGAGACAGGAGTAGCTTTTGCATGTTGACGTTGAGTCATTTGAGTACGTGACAACTGGAGAGTACTACGCACTTTATCATGAATAATTTGCATAGCTCGTGCTTGGTTTTGAACATAGTCATCAACAGAATATACTGGTAAACGCGGTTTCTCTAACATGTCAAAGGGGAAACGTTTATCATGTCCAAATACAATAGAATGTGGAGTGTTACCAGTAGATGAATTGATAGTGGCATTTATACAAGCATTCACATGAGGGAGCCAATCTTGCCAAGATTCATGAAATTTACCCACTAAATATCTCAAAATGGTAAGAATTTTACGATTAGTTCTCTCTACCAATCCATTGGAAGCAGGATGGTAGGCAGTGATGAAAGTTTGAGTAATGTGAAATTGTTGACAAATTTTTTGAAGCACTTCATTTTTAAATTCTGCACCATTATTACTAAGCAATACTGAAGGAGTAGTGTAAGGGCAAATAAAATGAGAAACAAAAGCATGTGCAACGCTAGAAGCAGATTTGTTAGGCAAAGGAATGAGTACTGTGTATCGGCTGAAATGATCTACGCATACTAGGACATACACAGAGCCTTGTGTGCTACGAGGGACCTGTAACAAATCAATCGCTACTGTCTCAAACGGACATGCGGGAGAAGGATACTCTTGAATAGAAGCAGTCTTGGTATTTCCTTTATTGAGAGCACAACCAACACACTGAGAAACATGATTAGTGATGTCTCGTGACATATTTGGCCAATAATACTTAGTACGTGCCATTGCAATGGACTTATCACGACCAGGATGACCTGCGTGAGGAGATCATGAATAAGAGACAGTACTGTTGGAATCAAACTATCTGGAATGACAAGTTGAGTCACTAGTTGATCATGAATCATTACTTTACGTAGCAAGATGTCATCTTGTAAGCTAAATTCAGACAAGGGAACAGGCAATTTTGGCAAAACAGAGTGATCATCAAACTGTAAACACTGGATGACTTTAGACAAGGTAGGATCACTTTTCTGAGCACTGGCTAATTCAGCAAGGGAAAAATTTGACACTTGAGTAATTGAAGTAACTGCAACATTGCGGGACAACGCATCCACTACTAAATTAGTGCGACCCGGCAGGTATTTGATGTCAGGATTAAATTCTTCAATGGTGAGGAACCATCTAGCTAGACGGCCAGATAAATTTTTGCCTTTGAAAAGTTGTGACGGCAACATGGTCAGTATACACAGTAATTGGATAACCATAAATGATGTCACGGAAATGTTTAAGAGACCAAACTAATGCGAGAGCTTCTAGATTTGTTACTCAATAACGTGATTCACAAGCATTAAGTAAACGACTCGCGAAGGCAATGACTTGGGGACGACTACTTAGAACTTGTTGCATCAGGACAGAACCAATACCTTGAGACGATGCATCTGAACAGATCACAAAAGGCAAGGAGTAGTCAGGAAATGATAATACTGGAGCTTATGTAAGAGCTGATTTAAGAACAGTGAAGCTGTAGTCATGAGTTGCATCCCAATGAAAGGGGACATCTTTTTTCAGAAGACGCGTTAGTGGAGACGCAATAGTGGCAATATTCTTAATGAACGCACGATAATATCCTGCTAATCCCAAGAAAGATCGGACATTGTTAGTCGTGGTTGGGGTAGGAAAGTCTTGAACAGCTTTGACTTTAGCGTTCGTGGTGTGAATACCATGGCGATCCACAACATGGCCAAGAAATTCAATATGAGAATGCAAGAATTGACATTTTGTGATGTTAAGCTTAAGACCAGCTTCTATGAATTTCTGTAACACTAGAGCAAGTTTGTGAAAATGACTGTCTAAATCTTTAGAGACTAAAATTAAATCATCAAGATAGACAAACAAACCATCGCCAATAAGACCTTGGAAGAGTGAATTTACTAGTCGTTGGCAGGTTAGTGGAGAGTTACGAAGACCCATGGGGCAACGAAGCCACTCAAAATGACCTTTTGGCGTAGAAAATGCAGTAATGGGTCTGCTACTTGGAGACAATGGAATTTGCCAAAATCCACTTTTCAAGTGTTGTGAATACTGTATTGTCCTTATTGATGGACTGTAAAATGTCACTAAGTACTGGTAAGGGATAATGGTCAGGAATTGTGACTTGGTTAACTTTCCTAAAATCAATGACTGCACGGTAAGAACCATCTTTCTTTGGCACAAGGAAGAGAGGTGAGTTCCATGGAGAGTACGACTCTTGAATAATACCTTCATCAAGCATGCCTTGCACTAATTTTTTAGCTACTTGACGCTGAGAATGAGGCAAGCGATAAGATGGAACATGGATAGGGCACGTGTTAGGCTGAAGGTCAATATGATGCTGTACACGGTCAGTAACACCTAAAGGTTCACCTGGTAAAGCAATACCTTGTCTGTGAGCTACAAGAATGTCATACATAGAGACGCTGTGCTTCTGCAGGAAAATCTGCAACTTTGACATGTGCCTCCAACTGAGTGATCAGTTCAGCTGAAGAGCAGGAACTAGCAGACTGTGAATCTACAGCTCCTATCAAAGGTGGAGAATCCTGAAAAGAAGCTTCATTTATCACACTAAAGGAACCAAGGTGCACGCCATCTTTAAGCGTAATGGACGAACCTGTGAGATTAGTGACTAAAGCATCAGTAAGGTGACCACATTGCATGGTAGAGTGTACCTTCTAAAGCTAAACACTGAATCCTGGCACTATCAGGATGTGAGATCACGCATGCGCCAACTGGGGCACGAAGAACACACACTGGAACTTTAGTTGCTGAAGTAGGACCTATAAACTGGTCACCAACAATGACAGCCGCACAACAATCTGAAGAGACAGAACGTTTCGACTCCGGGGACGAAGGTGCTAAGTTTGACTGCGGGGACCAAGGATTCTGAGTACGCTGCGGTAACAGTGCTTCGTCAAAAGCAGGTAAACATGACTGTTCAAAATGTACGCGTGGTGAGGCAACTGTAAGAACAGAAACAGGCGAGTCTGAAGCATAATACATGAATCCATTATGGCTGACAGCATGATATTGTAATATCATGTTTAACTAACTCATCATAGCCAAAAGAGCATCACAGTTCAACACAAAATTTGTTGCTACAAAAAAATTTACATCAAAGGTATAATCATGATTATGAAAGGACACAGGCAAAGTTACTGAACCAATAATTTTGAGAGGAGAGCATTGAGCTGCATGAAAAATCTGGTTCTCTTTTGATAGAGGAACTTTATACTATTTATTAAGGTGCTGGTAAGCACGTTCTGTCAGTAAGCTACAGTCAGCTCCTGTATAATGCAAACTGTGAAAGGAGAGCCATAAGTGTACATTTGCAAATGAAGACGTCGCGCCGTTGCAGCAATAACTATAAGGAATTGACGAGACTGGCATGTCTGAGAGAATGTCTACGTTATGGGAGGAGAATGCTGGCGCTGGTAAAAATTTGACTGTGGTGAAGACACAGTAACATGTTGCTGACGCTGAAGGCGTTGAATTTTAAAGCATTCTTCAGAAGAATGATTACCTGGACCACGAATAAGGCAAGACTTAGGTGGTCTTTCAGGAATTGGACGCAACGCAGGACGTCCCTGCCGAGAAGACAATCTCGGGCGACTGGGCACAGAGCGTGTGACATGACGAAAGTCTTGAAGAGACTCATAGTGAGAAAGACGCTGAGCTGAGGGAGAACGCGCTGCATTTATTTCATGGCGCTGACGCAAAAAACAACGTTTAATGGTATGTCCCTGTTTGTGACCATAAGTAAAGGCATACACAGCATGTTGCTTATCAGAAGCTGGTGCACTAGGTTGTGAAGTCTGGTTAGCAGAATTTAAAGGTGAAGTAGCAGTAGTGGAAGCTACAACGTGCACTTGAGCAGGATGTTCTTTTAATTTAGAAGCAATTTTGGATGAGAATTTTGGATGAGAAATCAAGTAGATTATCTGTCTGAGTGTATGTAAGTGTAGACGCAATTCTGCGCTCACTAGGGTTCAAAAAGTTAATACAATAAAGAAATTCAATGATATCATGAAATCGCTGCTCAGACATTGTACCATTTGTAATCCAATTTGAAGCTTTAAGTGAATCAACAGCAGCAGAAGCTAATTCAGCTGAGCGAGGAAGAGCTCTTAAGCAATTGAGGACACCAAAATCGTTAGTCATTGTATCTGCTCCGTCAAAGACCCACTGGAATGAATCTGGCTGTTGGGGCATACCAAATGCTTGTAAGAAATTTGCTCTGAAAGCGTTATAATCATAATTCAGGGTTTTAGGATTGAAAGCAGAAGCCGACATTAAATCAGCAGCAATAGATCCTGGCTGTAACTGAGAACGCACAAAAGAAATTTTATCAACACCTGAAGTGATGTTAGAGTTGCGAATACTGTCTTCACATTGTTGCAAGAATTGTAAAGGAGAATACTTAGAGATGCCATCACCACCAAACTTCTGGATTGAAGGATCATGGTGTAAGAGTTTAAAAGTTGGAGCAAGCACAGGGCTTTGAAACAATGTAAAAGGAACAGGAGGGGCATTAGCAGTAGTAGTAGGAGTTGTAGTAGTAGATGTAGTAAGGGTAGAAGTAGTAGAAGTAGTAGTAGTAGTAGTTGTAGTAAGAGTAGTAGTCATAGTAGTGACAGTAGCAACTGTGGTAGTAGTAGTGTTATCATGAGAAGACATGGTGCAAGAATAAAGCTTACCACAGCGTAGCAACATAAAAAAATAAAATAAGTAAAAACAGCAATAAAGTAAGGTTATAGTTACACTCTGAAGCAAAATGGAAGTGACTACGTCCAGGGCTCACTCAAAAACACACACTTGGGCAGTACATCTCGTAGCACAAGTGGAGTAACAGGAAACAACACAGTCAAGCTAGGACGGGCAAAAATATTAGTTTTTCATAATACACCAGGCATTGCAATTGGTATCAAAAGTACATGGAAGTACTGCTGAGAAAATTTCATGCAGTGATTTCAATACTGAATAAAAAAAATTAGAGATGGTACAAATATAAAAATAAATATAACACTTGGGACAAGATGCAAATAGAGCATGAGATACTCAAAAATAATTCACTAGAGTGGTTATACTGAAAAACACTCAATAAGTATTCAATGGAACACAATGACATACATTACCATACACCATACACTGGCTGGAGTATCAGCAGCAATGAAAACACATCAGACAGACATTTCATAATCAGATGCAGTAGTAGTCTCAGTCTGCGATGAAAATCCAGGCATGAACATACAAAATATAATGAAAATCACACAAACATGAAAAAAAATCAACAGGGAAAAATATTCACATGAAAATAATTATAGGTAGTGTAAGAAAAATAATACTGAAAATAAAATAACTAGCCAACAGCATGGGCAGATAGAAAATGCAGAGAAAACAATGAAGTATAAGCAGAAAACAATAGAAACAAGAAACAGAAAAATTTCAAGGTCACTCAAGGAGACAGTAATAAAATAACAATGCACAAAAAAAGTTGCACTTGTAAATAACACTGTAGCACTAGCAAATTAAAGAAAATGCATCAAATAATTGAGCTTATGAGGCTGCAAGGGTAATATAATAAAAAAAGCAGGCCTACACACAGGAAAAACATATGGTACTAGGCTACAAACGAACATTTAAATCATCCGCGGCTGTGATAGCCAATCTGAGACAAGGGCAAGGTGCCGAATCACCGACGAGCCGGGAAAATATCAAGATGGCGGCCAGACAGGAGCCAATCAGAGCACTAGATACAGGTAGCAGCGTCCCACAGCCAATGGGAGAAGCTGAAACATTCAAACATTAAGAGACACAGGAAGACGCTAGAATTAATTGCGCCAAGGCGAGAAAAAGCATATTAAAATGCAATAAACACCACAAGATAAACTCACTGAATTACCCTGAAGGAACTAATCCAACGTATTTGTGTAGAAGGGTGTAGAAGGGAGCGTCAGATGAGGTGTGGCGTAGCTGAGAAGCATAAGATGGCGCCAGGACGGACCTTGGCGGGAAAACACACTGTAATCGCCTAAAAAAAACCCACAGCTAGCACAAAAGAATATGTTATACTTATACAAAAGACGGCAGAAGCTGGAGGGGTGGCGGAGGGGCTGACAGGTGGCACTTGAAGCACAGCTCACGAGAGAGCGAAGGAATGCGTGGCGACTCGCTGCGTAGCAGGAAAATGCACGTGGCATCACAAGACTACGTAAGAGCACAGCAGTCTATCAGGCAGTCAGCAGGGAGGAAGCTGCAGGCAGAAACTTGCGAACGAAGCTGTAGGTAGGAAGATACAAGCGTCGAGAAGCCCAAGTGAGACAGCAGGCAGTGGCAGGCCAAATACAGCAGGGAGAGCTGCAAGAGACTGCAGACAGCAAGGCACAATACAGCAAGAAACAGCTGACATTCCCGTAGCTGTAGGAAGATCCAAACGTTGAGAAGCCTACGTAAAACAGCAGGCAGAGACAACTGCCACTAGGCACAACAACGGGCGAGACAAGGCAGAAGCGGCCATCTTGTCTCCCCTACACCATGGCGTCACTGAGTCACTCGCATATCACTGGCCTTCACCGCTGCTACCAATTATGTGGTAGTTGTCGTAAAACAGGGGTAGCATGGAGACACCTGAGTCCATTATGAAAGTGTATTTACGGTAGCACAATACACAACAAGTGTAAACCGAGCGAAACGAGAGGCTGGAGGCGTAGAGTGTCGCCTGAGGCGGCAGCGAGCGAGGACTGAGGGGAAGGACGTGACGTCAGACAGAAAGGGAGTATGGGGAAAAACAAAGGACATGCTAATACGACACACACACACACACTCCGCGCTCCATGGAGAGCGGACGTGCCTCCTGCTCAGAGTGGCATCTAACTAACACTCCACACGCTAAGCAATGTGCTTGAGTGAGAATCGTTATTGGTATTGAGGGGCAACCAGAGCAAGTGAACGAGTGTACAGAGTGAACGTAGCCTGGTGGCGTGTACATAAGAGTGATCGGAGGTGTGAGAACCTCCACACTCCAAACGACAGAGCGGGAACCACACAAAGGCCAGCCATCGCAGCCGCCAACGCATCCCACCACACACACGTAGCTACCAGGCCTGGCCCCCAGTGACCACACACCCACATGCTCCCAGGAAGAGTAAAAAAATGGATAGACCGGTAAGAAATAAATTACCAAATTCAAAATATGTCGATGAGGCCCAGGAGCAAAGCCGAAAGTGGCCAGTCAAAGCATGAGTCCATCTTCAACAGGGCAACAATGCAAGGTAGATTGGTAATGTTGGAGAAGAGATTTGAGGAGTTGGTGAAGGAATTAAAAGTTCAGAGGGGTGAGGAGGAGCAGGATAGAGAATTCCAAAGGCTTTGAAGGAAAGAGTTAAGAGATTGGAGGAAAATGAAAAACGATTGGTGGATGAGAATGCACACTTGAGAGTGGAGGTTGAAAAATACAAGAGACGGTTAGAGGAGAGAATGGAGAGAGAGTAGTAAAGGAGAAAGATGACTTTAAGGAAATGATTAGTGAGCAGAATGAAAGGTTTGAAAGGGAATGGGAACTGAAGAAAACACAATGGACTGAGTCGAGGGAAGCTGAGATGGTTGGATTACAAGAAATAATTAAAGATCAGTTGAAGGAAGACAAAAAAGAAAGGTCCAAGGAACTGGTTAATGTTATGAAGAATAAGGAAACATTGATAAGGGGAAATAGCAGAAAAGAAGAAGAGTGTGTTAATATTTGGGATGAAAGAACAAAATATAACATATAAGCCTAAGAGAATTAAGGAAGAATTAAAAACGGTAAGAGATCTGTTCAAAAATCTAAATGATGATGAAAAAAAAGACCTACAAGAAGAAGTGGAAGAGATCCATAGACTGGGTCCGTATAAGGAGGGAGTGAGCAGACCAATTAAAGTAGTACTGAAGTCACAACAATCTGCGGAGGATATCCTATATAGAACATCAAAGTTAAGAGAGATAGAAGGTTGTAAAGAGGTGTTTGTGAGAAAGAATAGAAATGAGGAAGAGAGAAGATATAAGGAATTGTTGGAAGAGGCGAGAAGGAAAAAATGATGAGCGGTCTGAGGAGGAAAGAAAAGTTTTTGGAGAGTTATAGGAGAGAGAGTCAGAAAGTGGTATGTGGAAAGAAGGAATGCGGAGAAACCCCTAAAGGGAGCAGTGGGTGGACCGTAATGTATACTAATATAGATGGGATACTGTCAAGTAGATTGGAATTGCAAGACTATATGATGGTGGAGAAGCCTGATATAGTGTGTTTGACTGAGACAAAATTGCATGAAAAAACAAAGGTAAATTTGGATAATAAATATAATATATGGAGAAAGGATAGAGAAAGTAAAGGTGGAGGAGGAGTTATGATTATGACGAAGAAATAAATAAATGTGGATAAGGTTTGGTATGGGAAGAACAACGCAGAAGTGATAAGCATAAGGATAAAAAGTGATGGAAAAGAATTAATAATCATGGTGACCTATGTACCTCCTAAAACAAATTCTTGGACATTAAAGGAATACGACAATATGATCAAGGATACTTTACAGAGTTTGGAAAGTGTATTATCTGGAAAAAGAAAGGTGATACTAGTAGGAGATTTTAATTGTAAGGAGGTGGATTGGGAAAATCTAGTAAGTGGTGTTGGAGAGGAAGCATGGTGAGAGAGATTTCTTAATCTAATGATGGAAAATATGATGGAACAGAGGGTGAAGGAAAATACTAGATATAGAGGAGATGATGAACCGGCTAGACTGGATTTGGTGTTAACAAGAGAAGTGTACCTATGTGGAGATATACAATACAAATGTCCTTTGGGAAAGAGTGATCATGTGGTTATGGAAATGCAGATAGCAACAACAAAGCGAAGGAAAGACGAGACATACAGGAGTGGTAGATTGAATTATAGAAAGATGGACACAGAAAGTTTGAAAAATTATTTCAGAAAATTAGATTGGGAGGAGATGTTACAAATCAGAGAAGTGCAAAAGAAATATGAGATCTTTATGAAATATTATAAAGAAGGAGTTATGAAATTTGTACCAAAGTATAAACCAAGAGAGGAAGGAAGAAAGGATTGGTTTAATGCAACTTGTGTTAAGGCTAAGGAAAAGAGATGTGGCTTGGAAAAGATGGAAAAAGAGCAGGAATATACTAAATAAGGAGAATTATAGAGTGGCGAGAAATGAGTATGTGAGGGTAAGGAGGGAGGAAGAAAGAAAATTTGAAAAAGATATTGTAGACAAGAGTAAGGAACATCTAAAATTGTTTTACAGGTTCATAAATGGTAAACTTAAAAAGGGAGAGTCCATTGAAAGATTAAAAGATTAAAAAAACATGAGTTTTGCTCAGATTAAATTCCATTTGCCACCTCTTGCTCCACTCCCAAATCTTATCCAGGTCTGCCTGTAAAATTTCACAATCTTCTTCACTCTTCACACACCTACACAACTTCGCATCATCCGCAAACAAATTAATATAACTGTTTACTCCCTCTGGCATGTCATTTATATATACCAGGAAAAGTATTGGTGCCAGCACTGAGCCTTGTGGGACTCCACTCTCCACCACCAACCAGTCCGACCTTGCATCCCTTATTACCGTTCTCATCTCCTCCATCTCAAGTAGTTTTCCATCCACTTTAACACTTTTCCTTTCAGTCCTCCATAAATCTCTACTTTCCATAACAGTCTCTCGTGAGGTACCTTGTCAAAAGCTTTCTTTAAATCCAAATATACACAGTCCATCCATCCCTCTCTCTCTGTATTTTGTCAACCACTCTTGAATAAAAGCTCAGTAGATTTGTTACACATGACCTCCCTTTCCTGAAGCCAAATTGATGATCCGATAATAACTTATGATCCTCCAGGAACCGTATCCAATATTTCTTTATCACCCTCTCACAAATCTTACCGACCACACTTGTTAGAGACACAGGTCTATAGTTAAGAGGCTCTTCCTTACTGCCTCCCTTATAAATGGGCACCACTTCAGCTCTCTTCCACTCCCCTGTTTCTAATGAGCACCTTATAATATCATATAATGGATCAATCAATTCTTCTCTACACTCCTTCAATAATTTTCCTGAAACTTCATCTGGTCCCATCGCTTTATCATCTTTAAGTTCCTCCAACATTTTATATAACTCCTTTTTAGGTATCTTAATGTCCTCCATGTGCACATTTCCTCGTACATTCTGTGGCTTTACAAACATTGTTTCTTTAGTAAATACTTGCTGAAACCTATTATTTAGCAATTCCGCTATATTCTTAGGGTCATCTACTATCCCTTGCTCTCCTTTTAATCTTTCAATGGACTCTCTCTTTTTAAGTTTACCATTTATGAACCTGTAAAACAATTTTGGATGTTCCTTACTCTTGTCTACAATATCTTTTTCAAATTTTCTTTCTTCCTCCCCTCCTTACCCTCACATACTCATTTCTTGCCACTCTATAATTCTCCTTATTTAGTATATTCCTGCTCTTTTCCATCTTTTCCAAGCCACATCTCTCTTTCCTTAGCCTTAACACAAGTTGCATTAAACCAATCCTTTCTTCCTTCCTCTCTTGGTTTATACTTTGGTACAAATTTCATAACTCCTTCTTTATAATATTTCATAAAAATCTCATATTTCTTTTGCACTTCTCTGATTTGTAACATCTCCTCCCAATCTAATTTTCTGAAATAATTTTTCAAACTTTCTGTGTCCATCTTTCTATAATTCAATCTACCACTCCTGTATGTCTCGTCTTTCCTTCGCTGTGTTGTTGCTATCTGCATTTCCATAACCACATGATCACTCTTTCCCAAAGGACACTTGTATTGTATATCTCCACATAGGTACACTTCTCTTGTTAACACCAAATCCAGTCTAGCCGGTTCATCATCTCCTCTATATCTAGTATTTTCCTTCACCCTCTGTTCCATCATATTTTCCATCATTAGATTAAGAAATCTCTCTCCCATGCTTCTTCTCCAACACCACTTACTAGATTTTCCCAATCCACCTCCTTACAATTAAAATCTCCTACTAGTATCACCTTTCTTTTCCAGATAATACACTTTCCAAACTCTGTAAAGTATCCTTGATCATATTGTCGTATTCCTTAATGTCCAAGAATTTGTTTTAGGAGGTACATAGGTCACCATGATTATTAATTCTTTTCCATCACTTTTTATCCTTATGCTTATCACTTCTGCGTTGTTCTTCCCATACCAAACCTTATCCACATTTATTTATTTCCTCGTCATAATCATAACTCCTCCTCCACCTTTATTCTCCCTATCCTTTCTCCATATATTATATTTATTATCCAAATTTATCTTTGTTTTTTCATGCAATTTTGTCTCAGTCAAACACACTATATCAGGCTTCTCCACTATCATATAGTCTTGCAATTCCAATCTACTTGACAGTATCCCATCTATATTAGTATACATTACGGTCCACCCACTGCTCCTTCTAGGGGTTCCTCCATATTCCTTCTTTCCATATACCACTTTCTGACTCTCTCTCCTATAACTCTCCAAAAAAACTTTTCTCTTTCCTCCTCAGACCGCTCATCATTTTTCCTTCTCGCCTCTTCCACCAATTCCTTATATCTTCTCCTCTCTTCCTCATTTCTATTCTTTCTCACAAACACCTCTTTACAACCTTCTATCTCTCTTAACTTTGATGTTCTATATAGGACATCCTCCGCAGATTGTTGTGACTTCAGTACTACTTTAATCGGTCTGTTCACTCCTCCTTATACGGACCCAGTCTATGGATCTCTTCCACTTCTTCTTGTAGGTCTTTTTTTTCATCATCATTTAGATTTTTGAACAGATCTCTTACCGTTTTCAATTCTTCCTTAATTCTCTTAGGCTTATATGTTATATTTTGTTCTTTCATCCCAAATATTAACACACTCTTCTTCTTTTCTGCTATTTCCCTTATCAATGTTTCCTTATTCTTCATTACATTAACCAGTTCCTTGGACCTTTCTTTTTTGTCTTCCTTCAACTGATCTTTAATTATTTCTTGTAATCCAACCATCTCTGCTTCCTCGACTCAGTCCATTGTGTTTTCTTCAGTTCCCATTCTCTTTCAAGCCTTTCATTCTGCTCACTAATCATTTCCTTAAAGTCATCTTTCTCCTTTACTACTCTCTCCATTTTCTCCTCCAACCGTCTCTTGTATTTTTCAACCTCCACCTTCAAATGCGCATTCTCATCCACCAATCGTTTTTCATTTTCCTCCAGTCTCTTAACTCTTTCCTTCAAAGCCTTGCGGAATTCTCTATCCTGCTCCTCCTCACTCCTCTGAACTTTTAATTCCTTCACTAACTCCTCAAATCTCTTCTCCAACATCACCAATCTACCTTGCAATGTTGCCCTGTTGAAGCTGGACTCATGCTTTGACTGGCCACTTTCGGCTTTGCTCCCTTGGCCTCATCAACATATTTTGAATTTGGTAATTTATTCCTTACCGGTCTATCCATTTTTCCTTACTTTTCCTGGGAACATGTGGGTGTGTGGTCACTGGGGGCCAGGCCTGGTAGTTACGTGTGTGGTTGGATGCGTTGGCGACTGCTATGGCTGGCCTTTGTGGGTTCCCGCTCTGTCGTTTGGAGTGTGGAGGTTTTCCCACCTCCGATCACTCCCATGTACACGTCACCAGGCTACGTTCACTCTGTACACTCGTTCACTCACTCTGGTCGCCCTTCAATAGCAATAACTATTCTCACTCAAGCACATTGCTTAGCGTGTGGAGTGTTATTTAGATGCCGTTCATGCGTAGGAGGCACGTCCGCTCTCCACGGAGCGCGGAGAGTGTGTGTGTGTGTGTGTGTGGAGGAAATATGAAAAATAAAAAGGGTCAAGTTCCAAACTTTATTGCCACAAACCATATGATAAAAATAATCTGGGGAAAAAAAAAAATAGATTCAGTGTTAAGAAACGCATCATTGAAAACATTTTCATTCAAAGGTTCAGAGAACATTAAAATTAAGAACTGACAAAAGTAGTATTGAAGGTAAAGTACACAAGAAAACAAACAAAGGGTGTGTTAGTCATGGCAAAAGGTCAGAAAACACAAATGATGAGTGACATCACAGACTTAAGCATGCTATTGGTGCCATGGTATAACATACATATATAGCAATGCTTGTATAGTCTATGGAGTTCATACCTGCTGTACTTGTATCACAAATGCCATTACTTTGACAATATTTGCGCCTTTAATAAACAATGAAAGCAAAGTGCGTTAACCTTATGAAGCAAAAGGCATATTTTGTTATGCAACGCAGATTTACATCTCCAATGCAAAAAAAAATAAAAAAAATAAAAATAAATAAATAAAGCAATAGAAGCAGTCAGACACCAGCATGAGTTAGGTAAAGCATCTACCAGTCAATGCATAATTACTTGTCACATCAAAGAATGCTGGTTATTATTATTATTATTATTATTATTATTATTATTATTATTATATATTGTTTACATTAAGCACAAACAATACTCTAAAGAAAATACAAGCACATGCTAAATTGTTTACACATAATATAAGCATAACTAGCTAGCAAAACACTATAAAATGATGTCATATCTACATACATGATACAAAATATTTCCAACACCTGAGAAATTAAAGGAACTTTGTTATTACATCTACCTACACACACACACACACACACACACACACACGCTCGGTAGCTCAGTGGTTAGAGCGTTGGCTTCACAAGCCAGAGGACCGGGGTTCGATTCCCCGGCCGGGTGGAGATATTTGGGTGTGTCTCCTTTCACGTGTAGCCCCTGTTCACCTAGCAGTGAGTAGGTACGGGATGTAAATCGAGGAGTTGTGACCTTGTTGTCCCGGTGTGTGGTGTGTGCCTGGTCTCAGGCCTATCCGAAGATCGGAAATAATGAGCTCTGAGTTCGTTCCGTAGGGTAACGTCTGGTTGTCTCGTCAGAGACTGCAGCAGATCAAACAGTGAAACACACACACACACACACACACACATATATATATATATATATATATATATATATATATATATATATATATATATACTACTTATGTTCAGTAAGTAAAACCCCAGAGGGAATACATCACCATTTCGAGGTGCGACACCTGAAAGAAAGAGGTGGTTCTGCACAGAATGCCCCTCCAGTGTTCCTGAAACGCTGTATCATTATATGTATATAGCCATTCACATTGTACATTGAAATATGACACATGAATCCGAACAATGTTTCATATTCCACATGTAAAGGATTAACTTTAAGTTTCACATGCATACACATGAATCTGAAAAAAAAAAATCATAAGCATACTAATAAGAATAGGTATGCACCATCCACACCACCAATCATGGCTCCAAAAATCATAGCAACAATTACTGGCCTTCACTTCTAACATCCCATCTAAGAAGCAAAATATCCCATGACAAAATCATTTCCCTGAACATACATGCACAAAATGTACTCATAGTATTTTGCATAAACTCAGTTCACAACGAAATTTCATAAATGAATAAATCGGATACCTTGAAATAGTATTACATTTAAGTCCATTTATAAAGCAGAAATTTCCTTGTGTCTGGTCAGGTCAAGGGAAGCCATGTGGTCAGCGGCAGCGGTGAGACAAAACTTCTCCGCTCCACCAACAGGAAGTTTTACATTCTCCACATGAATAATAGTTTCCCTGGCTATCCACAGGAGAGGCCGTGAAGGTGTGCTCCTCATGGATGGCCTCAGCACTCCTCTTCTTCGAAAGGGACTTTGTTGATACAGAATGGAGTGAGAAAAATGCACACCTGCCAGCCACGGGGCGTCGTGGATGCTATCTGTTCTGTCTACTTTATTGATATTTTTTTTCTTCGCAAATGAGTTCATATGGGTCAAGCAAAACGTATTTAATCCTTACTAAAAATGTTCTTATACAAGATATTAGCTATTTAAAGACTTATGTATGAAGGTTTTTATTTATTTACATTGCGCCACTCGTTTCGCCTATTTTTAGTCTATGCGATGGTGAAGCCCTCTTGTGTTGGACGAAATAACTACATCAGAGTAAACAGTTAGCCTTTTCTTCACCTAATTTTGGTGCTATCCAGTCTTTCTTTTATAGGGTCTTTGGTCCCGGGTAGAAGTGAAGTACTCCTCGCGGATGCTGCCAGACGTAAGCTTCAGTTTACCCCCACGCCTTCGGGGGGAATGGATTGTTGTGACTGCAGTTCTCCAAAATTTGTGTCTGTTTCG
>NC_059285.1:26942849-26962849 GCF_017591435.1 Portunus trituberculatus
CAGGAGGGCGTTGGGACACCACTGTCATAGTTCAGAAAACTACGGCTGGGCCAACCACCATGGTGATAGTAGGAGAACTTTTCCTCTGTACGACTGAAGCTGGTGGCAGACGCGCAGGAGAAGCTTGTTGGTAAGAGGAAGGGAGAGGTAGATGTAGTGCCAGCTGTTCCAGTCCGTGGAAAAAGTGTCTGGACCCCCCTGTGCTCATCCTGACTTTCCTTATGAGCTACTGGGGCAGCTGAGCTATGGTGGGAGAGGCAAAGAGATCTACCTGAGGGGTCCCCCAGCGGTCCCTTAGAGAGCAGAATGTCTTCGGGCAGAGCTTCTATTCCATGGACGTTCGCCCAAAGATTCTCCTTGCCGGGAACATAGAGCGCTGACAGATGAAGAGAATGGGTTGAGGTTTCTCAAAAAGTCCTTTCTGAGAGGGACAACAGAGCTTCCAACTTGGAAGACCCTTGGCAGTTGAGACAATGAGCTGCAGACATGTTGTTCATTTCAAAAAGGCTCCCCACGTTGCACAGGTTTCAATGCATAGTGAGGAATTTGAAATGAACCCACAACTCCCACCTTCCTTGCACTTGGTGACCCAGGGAGGACTGGTAACCCTAACCCACTTTTGAGGCATCTGTTGAGATCCGGACTTGCGATGGTGGAAGAACCTAAGGGGTCCACTGCTGGAGACAGTGGTCAGCAAACCAAGATCGTAGCAACTCGGTGAGATGGCTGGATACCTGTCAGAGAGTGTCCCAAGAATATAGAGGTATGACCAAGTTGACCTCGATGACAAGCTGGTGGTGACGAATCCTGCTGAAGGAGCAAACTTCTGCTGCAGAGTTTAGGGATCCCAGGATGGCCTCCCACCAGTGGTGGGTCAACGTCCTGGATACCGATGGACAAAAGAGTCGGCATGTCGTGTCATGATACTGAAGGGGTTAATGAAAACATAGACATTCCTGGAGTACCACTACTTCAAATTCTTACCCTTTCTCCCATCCTCATCTTTCTTTCCATTTGTTTCATGTTGTTTTTCTTCTTCTCTTGCTTTATACCAGTCTTCATTCTTTTCCATCTCGTTAATTAATGTCTTTGCTACAGGTACATATCTCTTAATCGCTTCATTATAGATTTTTATAAATATGTTCTTTTCCCATCTATGAACAATTCCCGACGTCGGATATTCTTGGGTTGCCATTGATCGCTGGCTGTTTTAATACGCGACTCGGTATACAGCCAGCCAGCTCGCAAGAGACACACATTCTAAAATTCATATCATAATAAATCTTGAGGTATTGAGTCTTTGTACTGCAAAACATTAATTCCAAGTGTTTATCCTAACATTATCCATATGATCTGGTAATACACACTCTACAAAACTGTTATTATAAGCTTAATACTCACAGTCGCGGTTTCAATGCTCTCGCATTTTTTACAAGTCTCAACTACATATTTGGTTTGAAACATTTTTTCATATAGTTTAACAGAAAGCACTATTTCTCCTCTAAATATTACAAAGGAATACATTCTGTAATAATCTTGGTAGAGCAACATTTTTGCGGCCGAAGGCATATCAAACCGAAAAGACTAACTGAACTCGGGAACACCGAGTCCTCTCAAAACACCAAAATAACCCCGCGGCCCGCGGTTGTTTGGATGCTCGTGTGGAGTAGAGTGACCAGACGTCCCCGATCCGGGGACAGTCCCCGATTTCAGTGACCTGTCCACGGCTACTGCTGTCCCCAGTTTTCTGCAACTGAAAGATCACTTGATGCGTTAAAAAACTACTCCTTTTGATTATGATAATTATCTCCTTTTATCATTACTCTTCTAGAATGTCAAGAATAAGGAGAAGGCCTTAGTTTCCGTGAAGACGCTGAAGTGTATAGCGGACACATTTTAACAGCTAATGGATGTTCATGATCTCAGATATTTCATCAGGTAGAGATTTTTTTTTCTTTGCAACTTGGGTAAATAAGGCGAGAGAAACTTTTGATTGCTGGTTTAGAAATGGTACGGATAGTGTCCCCGTTTTAGTTTTTCCAGTGCAAAAACACTACATGTTTTTACCTCCCTGAACTGAAAATGTCCCCGGAATTTGTCTCAGAAATCTGGTCACCCTAGTGTGGAGTGTTCTTAGAGCTGGAACAGAATGCCGGTTTATACATGTGCTGTAGCTGACTGCAATTCTATATCAAAAAAGAAAAACCAAGGCGTGAAAGGATGGACTGTGTTTCCCAGGAAGAAAGATGCGGCTCGAAGAAGATTATGGGAGACACGATGTAAACGAGGCCCGCCGTGGAGAGCTACCAAGGACCATGCTATCTGCTCAAAGCACTTCATAGATTGGTGCAAAGGACCGTCAGCATCGCATCCAGACCCTGAACTGTTTGCCTATAACCGGTGGGGAGCAGGTAGAAACCTGCTTGATGTTGTTCACATACGGAACGGACAATCTTTCACTGAAGTCATACAAGGATTTTGCATGAAAACATCGTGTTTATTTGATATTTGTCACATTTTCTGGATTTGATTGCTAATTAATTAACTTGAACCAATGAAATGTGCTTGCTTACTGAAAATAATGTAATTCACTCAAGGTGATGAAGTGTCCCAAAACTGAGACCATGAACCAAGCATTTTTGGCTCGTTTTGCCATATTACGTTTTCTGTGCTTGGTGAAGCTGATTAGAGATGTTCCTAATAATTTATTACTTAGTTTGATAGCACATGTATAACGTAAATTTTTTTTTCTAGCATACCTAGTTGAATGTGCTAAATTAAGTTATCTGGCGAATCTGGCAGCTTTTCAGCACTTTCCGACGTCGGGAATTGATTCCAATTTGTGTTCACGATGAATTTCCTCACTTGAATGAAATCTGCCTTCCTGCAATTATATCTTTCACTCTTGTAATTTCTATCCTGTTTTCATTTTCAATTCAGTTAACACATAAACACTTTTGCACTGATACTCTATATTTTCTCAATGATGTTCAACTCCTTCATAAATAATAAATCTAACTTTGATGCCTCCTCCATATATGTGTGTAACTTCCTCACACATAGGGTTCGTTTACTGTAATGTTGTCACTGAAAGACTAGCGGAGAAGGATATGCTGGATAGAACTTTTGAAGTTTAATTCCTTGTGCAAGTGAAGTGGATACAACAACAACCAGTCCAACACCAGGCTACTTTTATCACTCTGTCACTAACTCTTCTCCTTCCTGACACGCTGTTTTCTTAATTACATACTTCTTACAGACTGACTTGTGTTGACACAATACTTCCTATTATACAATACCTATTATATCTATATGATTCTACTACAGAATCTTCCTGATAATCTTGGTCACATAACATAAGAACTACAGTACTGCAATACACAATACAAAAATTAACTCTGTCCTGGACTGCTGCATTTGCTACATGTTGTCTTGATTTATTCATCGTCTCCCTCTAATTGTGGTCCTACAACATCTGCCGATGCTGAAACGTTACCTCCCATGTCATCCTTGGCAGAGATGTCTTAGACACCACTGTCGCTATTAACTATATTGATGGCGGCCGGCTCCCAGGCATCCTCCGCTGCTGCTGCTGCTGTTGCTGCCCCCCAACTTTTCTTGATTATGTAGATTACGTCTGAGAGGGGTCTTCCCACAGTATAAGGACCTTCCTAGGGACTCAGTAACTTTGGCAAATACCTCTTCTTCCCACAGTTCCAGCACTCTGGTCCCCCCTGAGCTTCTTTCTTGTATCATCTTGTTCCCTTGTCCTCTAGTACTACTCATCCTTCTTGTGTCCCACCTTTTCGCAGTACCAGCATGATCCTTTGAATTCGTCTGCCTTGCTGACTGCGCCCTTTGTGCCTTGAAGCCAGAGCTCGAGTCGTTCCTGCAAATTGACAAACTGGACTTCATTAGGGACTCAAACTCCATTGCACTGGCCAGACCTTTCTGCAGGAATGATGGTTTAGCCTGCTTTTACTTGTATCTTTAGTTGAGGGCTGTCCAGAGCATCGATGAGCTGGTCGCGTAGCAGTACCATAATCAGGCCAAGGTTGGCCCCTTCAGGTCCTGAGCCAACTCCTGCAGGCACTCACCACACCACCTATAGTCTTCCAAATCCTTAGGGAATAGTAGGCCTTTCACTGCTGCCACGTTTCACCCAGAATTTGAATGGCCAATGTGTGACCTTATTCACCTCTTATTTATTACTCTCTTCTTCCTCCCTCACCTCTCTCTCTCTCTCTCTCTCTCTCTCTCTCTCTCTCTCTCTCCGTGACAATCCTTCCTCATGCCTATATTCAATTTCCATCTTTATATTCACACTATGTGTGTGTGTGTGTGTGTGTGTGTGTGTGTGTGTGTGTGTGTGTGTGTTTCACTGTTTCACTGTTTGATCTGCTGCAGCCTCTGACGAGACAGCCAGACGTTACCCTACGGAACGAGCTCAGAGCTCATTGTTTCCGATCTTCGGATAGGCCTGAGACCACACACCGGGACAACAAGGTCACAACTCCTCGATTTACATCCCGTACCTACTCACTGCTAGGTGAACAGGGGCTACACGTGAAAGGAGACACACCCAAATATCTCCACCCGGCCGGGGAATCGAACCCCGATGTGTGTGTGTGTGTGTGTGTGTGTGTGTGTGTGTGTGTGGATGGGTGGAATAGGTATCTACCACAGTAACACGTGACCTTGTCTCCCCAGTAATGCATGTTGCCGCGTGAATGGAGTCAAAAATATTTTATCTTATATACGAATAACCTAATTTGTTTTTTAGATGTTCATTCGTATTGTATATGGAAAACAGTTGTTGCACCATTTCTCTTACTAAGGACTGTGGTGAACGTTGGTAAAGATTATAACGTTTTCACAGCAACACTGTTACACAAGACTGCCAGTATTTGTTAGTGATATGCATATCGTGAGCGTGGAACGTTAATTTTTCTTTTGATTATTTTCTTTTAATATTTACTGGATTTTGGTTAAAACATTTTATATGCCTCTTACTTATGTACATGGAGCTCTAATTTGCTAGTTCATGTAGACTTGGTAGAACCGGAAGGCCTACTATTCCCTAAGGAGCACCGCCAGAAAGCCATGTTTAGATTTAGAAGACTATAGTGCAGATCCTGAAGACTTCATCTTGGTATCTCGTCCCATACCAATGCTCTAACATTTGTGCCAGCCTGTATCTGCAATCTCACCTGCAATCTCAACGAAAGTGTCATCCTCCAGTGTTATTCCCACCGGGTACATGCGTGTGTGTGACTTCCTCTCACACAGGGTTTGCTTACTGCAATGTCGTCACTGTGAGAGACTGGTAACAAATCCATGGAGAGAGATAGGCTGGGCAGAACATGTGAAGTTTAATTCCTTGTCTAAGTAAACCGGATAGATAGATAGATAGATGTAAGATGCGCTATTGCCTTTGCAACGGCAGCGCAATTTTCTTTTTTTACTTCAGGGCTGGGTCAGGGCTAAGTCACTCCTTATTTTTCTAGTTTTCCAAAGTTCTTCCACATACAGTGTATATTTTTCTATTTCACCTTCACTTACTGGGTTGAACAAAAGAACTTTTTTCTAATATGGTGTCTTCTGTAATTGCATATCTGCTGAGTATGTCTTTTAGTCCTTGGCAGTGTAATAGTGTTGTAGTGTTTCACTTTCTCCTTCCTGGCAGATGTCACACTTTTCCTCCCCTCCACTAAACCTCTTCCTCCAGTTTAGTTGTAAATAATTAGTTCGGCACCTGAACAATAATTTAGATTTAAATGTATTATCATATATGTTTTCTTCCTTGATTTCTTTTTTATTCATAAAGTACATATTCAACGTTGATTTTCCTTCCATTCCTGCCCTCCATTTCCTTTCTCCCCATATCCTTACTCTCTCCTTCATGTTCTCTTCAGTCATTTGATTTAATTCTTCCATATTGCTTATGTTGACTTGTTTCATATACCCTCTTATTATTCTAAGCCACTGACTTCCTTTACTATTTTCCTTCATTTCTTGTATTATTTCCCTTAATAAATCATTATTTCCTTTCAATACATGTTTTGCGTAGCATAATTTAATTTTTATATCTCTTCCATGGTGGCACTTCCTACTTCTCCTCGTAATGCCTCTACTGCCACATAATTTGGTGCTCCTAAAATATGTCTCCAAACTTTATTTTCTATTCTTTGTAGTTGTTCCAGTTCTGTTTTATTCCAGTCCACTACTGCTCCTCCTGTGAGTACACTTGGCAACACTACACTCTTCCAGTATGTTTTTCCTATTAAAATTTTATTACATGATCTTGCCGCCACTGAAAAAGCTAAGTTTGACATTTTTCTTGCCAATTCAATTTTCATTTCTTTATATTTCTTCATATGCTTTCTTTCTTCTGTAATCCTTATTCCTAGATATTTAATTTCTTTTACTACCTCAATATCCTTTATCTTTTCTGGTTTAGGTTCTTTTCTATTTATAATCAAACATTGGCTCTTTTGTATATTGATGTTCAGCCCACATTCAGCAGAAGTCTCTGTCACTAAAGTTATCATCTGCTTCATTTCTTTCCTGCTGTTTGATAATAGAAGCCCGTCATCTGCATAGAACAACATTGGAATGTATAGTTTACTGTTTTTAAAACCCATGTGGCTTTCATTTATCTTTTTAATAATATGATTAACAAGTAGCACAAAGAGCAGTGGGGATCCTGTACACCCTTGTCGTATGCCACTACTTACTGTGACATAAAACAGCAGCGAGTTCAACACTGCCTCTACTCTTGCTGCTCTCTTCTCATTAACTTTTTTCGTGTATACTTGCACATTGACTTCCAGACTCTTATTCCTTTTACTCAATATTGACTCATGTTGGTTCAGTACCTCCTTTTTAAACAATATCTGTTAAATTTACATAATTCTACTATCTACATAATCTCCTTGACCATCTTTGTAACATAAGAACCATGGTTCTACAATATACAATAAAAGATTAACCAATATCGATTCAATGCAAGGCTTGACTGCCCCCAACCACTGCAAGGGATCGAGCTTAGGTGCTTCTCGAAATAGCATTATGTTTAGCAACATATTTCCTGCTGATTCTTCTCCTCCATTTCATGGTCCATTTTTCCCAGCTGACTTATTTACAGTTGTCCCTCATAAGTGTTACATTATTACTTTTTTCATAAAATTTTCTGTAAACAGTTACTAGTATCTCTTAGCATTAACTTGTATTCATCCTGATTCCATGCATTGATTTTCACTGGTACAGATGCTACTGAAATATCTCTTTCCTTCTCCTTTCCTTTTTGTTATACATCTCTCTCTCTCTCTCTCTCTCTCTCTCTCTCTCTCTCTCTCTCTCTCTCTCTCTCTCTCTCTCTCTCTCTCTATATATATATATATATATATATATATATATATATATATATATATATATATATATATATATATATATATATATATATATATATATATATATATATATATATATATATATATATATATATATATATATATATATATATATATATATATATATATATATATATATATATATATATTCTACTCAAAGGTAAAACACGAATGGCTCAGAAAGTGGCATCTGACAAACGAAGATTAAGAAGTGTAAATAATGAAAAAAGAAAAGTAAAACATCAATTGATTAATATTAACGCTGCAGAAGCTAAATGACTGTATTAGTTAAAATCGTGAGTATTATAGAGATTAAGATGAATGAGCCACCAGAAAATCTGAAAATTGCTGATAATAGTTGCAATGTGTGGACAAAACTAAAGAATTTTAACTGAAGAAAAAAAATAATAAATAAATAAAAAATAAATAAAAACTAAATAAAATAAATAAATAAATAAATAAATAAATATATATATATATATATATATATATATATATATATATATATATATATATATATATATATATATATAGTTTTTTTTTTCTCTTTCATTTAAAATTCTTTGGTTTTGTTCACACATTGCAACTTAACAGCAATTTTCAGATTTTCTGGTGGCTCATTCATCTTAATCTCTGTAATACTCAAGATTTTAACTAATACAGTCATTTAGCTTCTGCATCGTTAATATTAATCAATTGATGTTTTACTTTTCTTCTTTCATTATTTACACTTCTTAATCTTCGTTTGCCAGATGCCACTTTTTCAGCCTTTCGTCTTTTACCTTTGAGTAGAAATTCTTTTTCTCTTCCTCTGTTTTGTCTTATTTTTTTTCCTTAGCCTCTTTTATCAATTCACTTAACGTAAAATCTCTCTCCTTTGTTCATGTTCCTCTTTTTTCAACTCATCTGTGTTGTTGTACCTTGCATGTAATATTAGCTTACATCTCTGATGCTGTTGTCTGTGTTCTAGATTTAACTTTAAAAAATCTTAATTCTCACTCTTTATATCTAATTAGTCCATATACTTCAATTTCATTAACCCAGTCCTTTCCTTCACCCTGGACATGTTTCACTTCATTTTCTTTTACATTTATTTGTTTCCTTTCTCTTTTAACTCCTACAGCTTTCGGTTTTTTTTTTTCAATTAATCCATGTTTTCTTCCTTACTGTATCACGTACTTCTGATTATGTTTGCTTGATAACCTTAACTATTTCCTTCGTTAGGTTGACATTTTCTCGATTTTGAGACTCCATGATCTCTTTGAAATTATATTTTTTCTTCTTCTTTAACTTTTTTTTTTTTATTCTTTATATTCGTATCCTATCTCCTTCACACTATTTCCCTGTTTTGTTTTTTTCTAAAATTTTCTTGGTTTCCTAATTAGAGATCGACCGATTATCGGCGCCGATATTAAGCATTTTGACGCATATCGGCATCGGCCTTTTTTTTTTTTTATAAATTCGACGTCCGATAAGAGATAAATGTAAAACTTGGTTATTTTGGCTCTGATGCAGCCGCGCTTCTCTGTCTTCTGTCACTACTGTCTCCAGCTTTGTTCCACCCACAGCACCATCTGATTGGTTAAAAGCAGAGCCACGATAACAGCCAACCAGCAGTGAAAGCTGTGTATGCACAGTGCTTACAGACACGGTAGAGAACAAGGAACATACAAGGAGGAAGTTGTGGTGTGGGTTAAAGTCTTGGGCAGCTCTAGGGGGTGGTTACTTGGGCTCAAGCCCCAAATGTTTTTCCAAGATCTGATCTGGGATCAAAGATCCAAGATCTGATCTGGGATATGAGGAAAATAGACTGAGTGTAATGTGCATTGCACATTACACTGAATTCTAAGATCTCCGTGCCTTTTGTCCGCTTTGAATTGGTGCTAAGTTGAAGTAAAAAGATTGTAGTTTCAGTGTGCGTGGCAGCGAAAAAAAAAAAAAAAAATCAGCGTCTGTACCCTCGGGCCTCCCCGGATCGCCTAGAATCCTAGATCCGCCCCTGGTTAAAGTTCGGAGGACAGCGGCAGTGCTGCCAACTGTTTGTAGCGAGCAATTTCATAGAAACGTTTCCAGGAGTAACTTATGAAGATTTCTCCCATGCCCCCATCCCCCACAACCTCCTATTCTTTCCCTCTATTCTCTCGTGTTAATAAACTTATAAGGCAAATAAAACATGTTTATATATATATATATATATATATATATATATATATATATATATATATATATATATATATATATATATATATATATATATATATATATACACTGCAAATGAATATCGGCTCCAAATATCGGTTATCGGCCTCTTTGACTACTAATAATCGGTATCGGTATCGGCCCTGAAAAAAACATATCGGTCGATCTCTAATCCTAATGTTCTTGCCTTGAATTCAGTACACTGGGACTTCTGAGCTTTGTTTTATCCTTTCAATATACATATCTTTATTTACATCTTTGACACTCTATTAAATCAAAAGACTCAATATTTCATCTATTTTTTCTTATTTTCCTGTCATCCATTCTGTTATCAAATCATTTCCGGAGGTGGCTTAACGTTGAGTTACACCTAAATGCTAAGGCATTAACCTATCATAACCTAACCTAAGCTATAGCATACGGAGGGGAGGCGCAGCTAACATGGAACCTAAGAAATGATAACCTTATGCCTCTCAAGTGGCAGCGCGTGATTGGAGGAATTAGCTCTATAGATACACCATGAAATCCTTATATGCCGCTACCCACAAATCCCTGTTGATACCCACAAATCTGTTATAAACAATTGAAAATCATTTCAGTGTTTACTCTTGACTGGTGCTGAGCTCGCTGGACTTAGAAACTGACGGCCAAACTAGACCTTTGCGGCTCAATTATTTTATGTTTACGGCAAGGTCACCAAGCCTTCTACATATGTGAGTTTCGTGTTTATACGAGAAACGGACCTTTAAAAGATTAACTAAATTGTTTTATAATACGTGAGCGCCTATGGCGGTGTTGAGACCAAATAATAGAGGTGAATAGAGCCCTTAAGATCCCAGGTATCACTTCCCCTGTCACATTTTCCTACTTTATAAGGTATTACAGGTAATATACCCAGTATCCATTGATACACATTATGCCAAATAAGCCGCTACACCACTAGTGACTGCTTGTCATTCAGTAGTTACATTGGCAGAGACATTTTGTTGTGGATCCTCAAATTATTGCACTGTCAAAGAGGCCATGATGTTGTGTGTTCGTTCGCCCAAAGTTTTCAGAGCACCACCATTAAAAAATATACCCAAATCTTCCGCAATATTGCTATAACCTTATGTCATTATCAAGTAACAGTGCAAATATCCCATCATATTTATATTTTACAATTAATGTGCTTAGATAATGCGTAACATACGAGATTCTCACATAACTGAAAATCCAAGTCGGAGTCACAAGCTTTGAAATGAGTAGCGTGAACAAGTGTGAACCGTGGTCCATCCAGAGTGCGTAGTCCCAGATATCTCGAGAGTGCAAGACTGTTTTCATTTAATTCAAACTGCAAGGAGAATTCTTATGAATTTCAATATCAGCAAACAGTTACTAACTGTATTTCCTTTACATGATAATACTTATCATATCTTCATGCTCCTCATAATAGTATATTTTATTGATTTAAAACTTACAGAGTTGGTAACTCGTCTCACAGCCAATCACCGTAAGTGTTCGCTATCACGTGACTCTGAGAGCTAACACAAGCGAACATATCTTGAAAAGCGTTCGCCTTTGGGGCGCCAAAGGCGAACGCTTTTAGGACCGTTCGCTTTTGGTAAGGTGCTACTGAAAACGCCTTTAGCCAATAGGAAATGCAGCTCTCTAACATTATTACAATTATTAGCATGGGTCTTCCTGTGTCCTGTTTCTAGCGTGTCTCGTTTATTTTCTTAATAATAGACCCCCATGCAGCTTTTTAGTGCTGTTGACTGGGTGAAACCCTTCAGGCTACATCTTTCATCATACTGACTGTATGAGGAAGAAAAGTTTTGCAATCGTTCTTGCTGGATTCCACGTACTGGTTCTTTCGGTCTTAAGAGTATCTTCTTTATACTAAAAAAAAAAAAAAAAAAAAAAAAAAAAAAAAGAGGTGATGGCGTAGTGGATAAGGTGGTGAGCATGGGATCGGGCAGATGTCCACGTGTAGGTTCGAATCCCACTAAGTACAGCCTTGAAACTCTGCCATTTATCGAGTTGTTTAAAGTTAGCTACATATCACTATGATACCCAGATTTTAGGTGGTTACACCAAAGATGCGCTTGAGTGGTGATGGGTACCACTACAAGTAAAATTACTTGTGCCACTAATGGGTGGAAGCTTTATAGTATAGTACTTCCAATACTCTTCAAGTTACCTACAGGTGCTATAGGCCAGGACATAAAGAGAGAGAGAGAGAGAGAGAGAGAGAGAGAGAGAGAGAGAGAGAGAGAGAGAGAGAGAGCTGGGACAGAGAGCAGCGGGACAGAGCTGGCTCAATGACATGAACATCGTGACAAAATACACGAGCTTTGCACTTGATGTAATTTGCTTATACATATACACAAATTTATGTATTCATATACATAATACTTGTAAAAGAAATGTAAGATGAAATATAATTTTCGTTATTTCATCAAAGAAATTTTTATAAATATTGCTTAAACTCAAAATAGATATACAAGATTTTATTTAAGAATTCGTTGCAACACGTCAAGAAAAAGAAAGAGACCAAAATTTAAGTATTCTTAAGAGATAAACACAAGTCTAAGATGAACTTAAAGAATCCTTGTTAATACGATCCCACCAGCTTGCCCCATAGCGAAAGACCCAATAGAGGAAGAATATTTAAGCATTGCTACATGTCTCATGTAGAATACTCGCCACAAATATTTATTAGTATCAAAGAAGGAATATAGTATGCACAATGTCGGCAATTTATCTAAATATGTAAGTTATGGATGTGTGTGTGTGTGTGTGTGTGTGTGTGTGTGTGTGTGTGTGTGTGTGTGTGTGTGTGTGTGTGTGTGTGTGTGTGTAATTTACCTCCTCGGTCGCCTGCTGGTCACCCAGCCAGTCTTCCCCATTACGGAGCGAACTCAGAGCTCATAAACCGATCTTTGGGTAGGACTGAGACCACATCAACACACAACACACACCGGGAAAGCGAGGCCACAACCCTTCGAGTTACATCCCGTACCTATTTACTGCTAGGTGAACAGGGGCCACACATTAAGAGGCTTGCCCATTTACCTTGCCGCTTACCGGGACTCGAACCCGGGCCTCTCGATTGAGTCAAGCGTGCTAACCACTACACTACGGGGTGTGTGTGTGTGTGTGTGTGTGTGTGTGTGTGTGTGTGTGTGTGTGTGTGTGTGTGTAATTCACCTCGGTTGTCTGCTGGTCACCCAGCCAGTCTTCCCCATTACGGAACGAGCTCAGAGCTCATAGACCGATCTTCGGGTAAGACTGAGACCACAACACACTCCACACATCGGGAAAGCGAGGTCACAACCCCTCAAGTTACATCCCGTACCTATTTACTGCTAGATGAACAGAGGCCACACATTAAGAGGCTTGCCCATTTGCCTCGCCACTTCCAGGGACTCGAACCCAGCCCTCTCGATTATGAGTCGAGCGTGCTAACCACTATGAACTACGCGGTGTGTGTGTATTTACCTAGTTGTATTTACCTAGTTGTAGTTTTACAGGGCCTGGGCTTTATGCTCGTGTGGCCCCGTCTCCATATCTATACTTATCCAATCTTACTTTAAAAGTATGCACACTCGTTGCAGACACTACTTCTTCATTTAAACTGTTCCACGTCTCAATACATCTTTGCGGGAAACTATATTTTTTAACATCTCTCAGACATCTTCCTTTTCTCAGCTTTTTACTATGCGATCTTGTGCTTCGAATGTCATATTCTTCTCTCAGGATCAGTTTCTCATTATCCACTTGGTCCATTCCGTTGATCAATTTATAAACTTGTATCAGATCTCCTCTCTCCCTTCTTTGTTCCAGGGTTGGTAGATCCATAGCCTTTAGTCTCTCCTCATATGTCATCCCTTCAAATTCTGGAACCATTCTTGTAGCCATTTTTTGTAGTCTCTCCAACTTCCTTATGTGTTTTTTATGAGGGGTCCACACTACTCCTGCATATTCCAATCTGGGTCTTATTATAGTACTTATCAATTTCTTCATCATTTCTTTGTCCATGTAGTGAAATGCTACTCCAATATTCCTTAGCAAATTATATGTTTCTCTAAAAATTCTATCAATATGGCTTACTGGTTGATTGTTTTCTTCCATCGTCACTCCTAAGTCCTTTTCCTTTTTACTTTCTCCAGTTCTACTCCATCTCCCATCTTATAGATTCCCACGGGTCGTCTTTCACTCTTTCCCATTTCCATGACATGGCTTTTGTTCACATTGAATTCCATTTCCCACTTCTTACTCCATTCCCAGATCTTATTTAGGTCTTCTTGCAGTATTTCACAATCCTCCTTTTGCTTTATAACTCTGCACAGTTTCGTATCATCTGCAAACAGATTTATGTAGCTGTTCACTCCTTCTGGCATGTCGTTAATATAAATGAGGAAAAGTATTGGTGTGTGTGTGTGTGTGTGTGTGTGTGTGTGTGTGTGTGTGTGTGTGTGTGTGTGTGTGTGTGTGTGTCTGTGTGTGTGTAATTCACTTCGATCGTCCGCTGGTCACCCAGCCAGTCTTCCCCATTACGGAGCGAGCTCAGCTTGGGCTGCGTTTGAGACGGCGCAGTCGCCGCTTACCGGGACGTGTGTGTGTGTGTGTGTGTGTGTGTGTGTGTGTGTGTGTGTGTGTGTGTGTGTGTGTGTGTGTGTAAAAAAGAGAAAACCGGCCAAGAGTAATAGAAACAGTCATTAAGAAAAAAAAGTCCACTGAGGTGCCAGTTCTTGAACAGGGTTGAAAAAGTCTGCCAAAAGAAGTTCAGGTCATAGATTGGAAATAAAGAAGCAGGCAGGGATTTCCAGAGTTTATCAGAGAAATTGATGAATGATTGATAGTACTTGTTAACTCTTGTATTAACGAGGTGGATAGAATAGAGAGATGAGGAAAAATAAGCAGCTAGAAATTTCAGAACAGTTAGCATTAAAATAGAGGGGAAAGATAGCAGGAGATACAACATTGCTGCAGTGAGAAAGAGACTTCTGCCAGTCAAAGGAGAGGAGTTGATAAGACAAAAAGTTTTAATTTCACCCTGTCTAAATACAGCAGTATGAGTGGAATCTCCTCATAAGTAGTCATTCGAAAGATATTGCGTCACCAAATTTGGTTTGAATGCGCTATAGAAGGGGGGATACGGATTTTGTACAAGGTTAGCAGTTCGTGGGATGGGAATAATTGGAGACGATTCAGAACACCTAACTTCATAGAAACTGTTTTGGCTAGAGAAGAGATGTGAACTTTCTACTTTAGATTAGAAGTAAAGGACAGACGAAGGATGTGTAGTGTAGAAGAGGCGGACAGTTGAAGTCATTGAAGAAGAGGGGATAGTTTTCTGGAAGATTGTATAGTGGTGATAGATGGAGGTATTGAGTTTTTGAGGCATTGAACACTACACTGCCCCAATCAGAAATCTTAGAAAGATCAAAAGTCAAGCGTTCTGTGGCGTCCATGTGTGATCTGTTTACTTCTTAAAGGGTTGGTCATCTCTGAAAAGTGAAGGGTAATATCATCAATGTAGGACTGGATAGGACAAGAAGTTTGGTTTAGATCATTGATGAATAATAGGAAGAGAGTGGGTGACAGGTTAGAACTACGAGTAACACCGCTGTTAATAGATTTAGAAGAACAGTGGCTGTCTACTACAGCAGCAGTAGAACGGTCAGAGAGGAAACTTGAGATGAAGTTGCAGAGAGAAGGATAGAAACCTTAGATGGATAGTTTGGAGATCAAAGCTTTGTGTCATACTATCAAAAGCTTCTGATATATCTATGGCAACAGCAAGAGTTTTACCAAAACCTCTAAATGAGGACCACAAAGACAAGTAAGGGAAACCTGAAGATCAGCAGTAGAGCGTCCGTGACGGAACCTATACATCAGATATAGAAGATTGTGAAGAGAGCTATTTAAGAATCTTCCAGTTGAGGATAAATTAAAAACTGTAGATAAACAAGATATTATAGCAATAGGACGGTAGTCTGAGGGATTAGAACGGTCATCTCTTTTTAGGATCAGGCTGAGCGTAGGCAAACTTCAAGCAAGAATGAAAGGTAAAAGCACTAAGAAATAATTTCTGAGAACATTAGGAGGGACCCCATCAGGTCCACAAGCCTTCTGAAGATTTAGGCCAGCAAGGAAATGGAAAACATTATTTTAGATAGGTGGCATGAATTACTCAGAGGGGGAAAGAGAGGGAGGAATATGCTCTGAACCATACAAGGTAAAGAAAGTTTTTTAGCTAAGAGTTGAAAGAAGAGTTCATCTTTACAAATAAATGAGATGGCAGGATAAAACAAAGGAGGGAAATATGAAGAGCCAAGTTAATGGAAATGTTTTTGAGCTACGTGCTAGAAGTCATGAGGGGAGTTAGATCTCGAAAGACTTTAACACTTTTTAGTTGTGTGTGTGTGTTATTCACCACGGTTATTTACCACGGTCGTCTGCTCGTTACCCAGCCAACCTTTCTCCTACGGAAAGAGCTCAGAGAGCTCGTAGTAACCGATTTTCGGGTAGGACTGAGACCACATCACACACAGCACACACCGGGAAAGCGAGGCCACAACCCCTCGAGTTACATCCCGTACCTATTTACTGCTAGGTGAACAGGGGTTACACATTAAGAGGCTTGCCCCTTTGCTCGCTGCTTCCCGGGACTTGAACCCGGGCCCTCTCGATTGTGAGTCGAGAGTGCTACTATACTACGCGGTGTGTGTAATTCACTGTTTGATCTGCTGCAGTCTCTGACAAGACAGCCAGACGTTACCCTACGGAACGAGCTCAGAGCTCATTATTTCCGATCTTCGGATAGGCCTGAGACCAGGCACACACCACACACCGGGACAACAAGGTCACAACTCCTCGATTTACATCCCGTACCTACTCACTGCTAAGTGAACAGGGGCTACACGTGAAAGGAGACACACCCAAATATCTCCACCCGGCCGGGGAATCGAACCCCGGTCATCTGGCTTGTGAAGCCAGCGCTCTAACCACTGAGCTACCGGGCCGTGTCACTGAGCTACCGGGCCGTGTGTGTGTGTGTGTGTGTGTGGGTTAGTGCATTCGCGCGCTTGCATTTAAGCACACACACACACACACACACACACACACACATACAGAGAGAGAGAGAGAGAGAGAGAGAGAGAGAGAGAGAGAGAGAGAGAGAGAGAAAGATCCTGGAGAAAGCTTGACTGGGTTACAGCACTCTTATTAGTCACACGGAACTGACTCAAAGGGAAGTTCTAACTGATATGTGTTTTTTTTTTTTTTTTTTCATGCAAGAGGGAAACTTGCCAAAGCAACAATATATTAAAAAAAAGGCCCACTGTAACTACAAGTTCCCTAAAAGATTTTAAAGGAATTAGCCAGAAGATAGGGACGAATGTGTGTGTGTGTGTGTGTGTGTGTGTGTGTGTGTGTGTGTGTGTGTGTGTGTGTGTGTGTGTGTGTGTGTGTATGTGTAATTCACCTTGGTCGCCTGCTGGTCACCCAGCCAGACTTCCCCATTTCAGAGCGAGCTCAGAGCTCATAGACCGATCTTCGGGTAGGACTGAGACCACAACACACACACACACCGGGAAAGCGAGGCCACAATTCCCCGAGTTACATCCTGTACCTATTTACTGCTAGGTGAACAGGGGCCACATATTAAGAGGCTTGCCCATTTGCCTCGCCGCTTTCCGGGACTCGAGCCCGGCCCTCTCGATTGTAAGTCGAGCGTGCTAACCACTACACTACGCGGTGTGTGTGTGTGTGTGTGTGTGTGTGTGTGTGTGTGTGTGTGTGTGTGTGTGTGTGTGTTACATTTATTTCTCCTGTTACTCTTTGACGAGTGTTAATTTTTCTCTTCTCTCTCTCTCTCTCTCTCTCTCTCTCTCTCTCTCTCTCTCTCTCTCTCTCTCTCTCTCTCTCTCTCTCTCTCTCTCTCTTTATTCATACATTTTGGTTTGGTAGCTTTATATATATATATATATATATATATATATATATATATATATATATATATATATATATATATATATATATATATATATATATATATATATATATATATATATATATATATATATATATATATATATATATATATATATAAACATAAATTTATTTATGCACTATCTAACAAAGGAGCGTGTATGCATATACTTGTTAAAAACAGAGATAAACAGCAGCTTATTTACTCGTAGATTGCACTGTTGTGTAGAAGGAAATGATGATTAATAATGTTACAGAACGGATTTGCCTGCTACACCCTAAAATGTTCTTTGCATAATCATATTCAATAACATTATCTTGGATGATAAAGAGGCATGCGTATCTGAGCTCTCCCAGGAGCTCAGCCATTAAAGTGCATTCTTACAAAGCACATAACACTTATAGGCATCAAAGCAAATGTCTTCTAAAGCGTTGCTTTAATAGGCATTAAGAGATACCTTTATATTCCATCATAGTAGTGTGATAATTGTGATAAATGCTGTGATGATGATGATGACAATGAAACGAAGAAAATATGATAATGGAGTATTCAGATAAGGCAACTCCAAAGCGTGTCTCGTCGTTCAAGTCCCTTAAACTTCGCCGTGAACGTCTTTTGAATATGTATAACTTTAAACACAGTAATTGTACCCAGGCGAGGAATGTGACATGGTGTGGCTTTTGTTGCAGCACTTCTGGACACCCTTGCCAAGGCCACGGACTCAGATCAGTGCCCTGGGAAGTGCCTCCATGCGCTGGCGGCCATTATGTGCAACGAGGTGGTGAACGGCGAGGACCTCTGCCCCGACGGATCAGTGTGTTGCCGTATCCGCGTTCCTCCAAGTAAACAAAAACCTGGTCAGTAAGAGAGAGAGAGAGAGAGAGAGAGAGAGAGAGAGAGAGAGAGAGAGAGAGAGAGAGAGAGAGAGAGAGAGAGAGAGTCAAAAAAGGCAGAATTATTTCTAATGCAAGAGGGAAACTAGCCAAGGAAAGAAAAACGTAAAAAAAAGCCCACTTGATGAGCAAGCTCCATAAGCGATTAGTAAGGAATTAGCCAAAAAAGAGGGAAAATATCTTGAAATATCCCACTTCAAAGAAGTCACATCGTATGAAGATGGAAATCAGAAGCGGGTAGCGAGTTCCAGAGTTTACCAGAGAAAGGTATGAATGATTGAGAATATTGGTTAACTCTTGTATGAGAGAGTTTGACAGAATAAGGATGTGAGGAAGAAGAAAACCTTGTGCAGCGAGGCCGCACGGGGAGGAGAGGCATGCAGTTAGCAAGATCAGTAGAGCAGTTAGGATAAAAATACCGATAAAAGATAGATAGAGATGCATGCAAAATTTCGGCGGTGAGAAAGAGGCTGAAGACAGTCAGTCAGAGGAGGGGACTTAATGAGACGAAAACCTTTTGATTCCACCCTATCTAATAAAGCTGTAAGAGTGGAATCCCCCCCCCGACAAACATGCGAAGAGTACTCCATACAAGGACGGATAAGGCCCTTGTACAGAGATAGCAGTTGGACGGGCAAGAAAAACTGGCGGAGACGCCTCAGAACGCCTAATTTCATAGAAGCTGCATTAGCAAGAGATGAGATATACAGTTTTCAGTTTAGATTATGAGTAAAGGACAGACCGAGGATGTTCAATGTAAAAGATGGGGACAGCTGAGTGTCATTGAATAAGAGGGGACAGGTGTCTGGAAGGCTGCATCGAGTTGATAGATGGAGGAAATTAATTTTTTGAGGCATTGAACACTACTACTTTTCTCTGCCCCATCAGAAAACTTAGAAAGAACAGAAGTCATGCGTTTTGTGGCGTCCCTCCGTGATCTGTTGACTTCCTGAAGGGTTGGTCGTTTCTGAAAAGACGTGGAAAAGTGTAGGGTGGTATCATCAGGATAGGAGTGGATAGGGCAAGAAGTTTGGTTAAGAAGATCATTAATGAATAAAAGAAAGAGAGTGGCTGACAGGACAGAACCTTGAGGAGCACCACTGTTAATAGATTTAGGAGAAAAACAGTGGCCATCTACCAAGGCTGCAATAGAACGGTTGAAAAGGAAATTTGAGATAAAATTGCAGAGAGAAGGATAGAAACCATAGGTGGGCAGTTTTGAAATCAAACCTTTGTGCCAGAGTCTATCAAAAGTTTTTGGTATGTCTAATGCGACAGCAAAAGCCAGAAGATCACCAGTAGAACAACCTTGTCAGATGCCATACTGGCGATCAGAGAGATTGTGAAGTGAAAGATGTTTGAGAATCTTCCTTTTGAGGATAGATTAAAAACTTTAGATAACCAAGAAAGTAAAGCCATAAGGGGGTAGTTTGAAGAATTTTCAGGAACAGGCTGAAAGTAGGCAAACTTCCAGCATGAAGGAAAGGTAGAAGTCGATAGACATAGTTGAAAGAG